>NW_028089547.1:0-1410 GCF_014824575.4 Sturnira hondurensis
CCATCTTATCATGTTATTCCTTTAAGTAAAAGTCCTCAATACCACTGGCTTTTTTACCTGTAAGACAAAAACCAAACTAAAGACTTTAAATACAATTTCATGCAACCAACGTTCAATGAAACTTTACTAGATGCCAAGTACTTGGAAGAAACAAAACTTAAAAACTCTTCACAATTTTTGCAAACCCCATTCTTATGTCTATATTTTCTATCACTATGCATCTTTGGCTCCAACCAAACTAACAGCCAGTTACTCCTTGAACATTAGATTTTTGTCCTATCTCTTTGCCTTCAAACATGCTTTCTCAGCGAGAGTTTAATGTAGTAAACAAATATTTTAAGCAGAAAGTGATTTAACATAGAAAATTAAAAGCTTACAGAATGATGAAAGGGCTGGAGGAGGAGAAAGTGATTTAACATAGAAAATTAAAAGCTTACAGAATGATGAAAGGGCTGGAGGAGGAGGACACATGGGGTTGCTACTGGTCTGTTGAGTTCAGAGACACACCTGATGCTGATAACTGGACCCAGGTATGCTGATCTGGCTCCTGAAACTGCTGGGAGTGCCTTTAGATCCACGGGACACTGGGATACTAAGTCTAGGTGCTGCAACTATCTCTGCACTGTAACGTCTGGGCTTTCTTTGCTGGTTAACGTAGCAGCAAGAAAATGGCTTCTGTCACAGAGCTGTATTCCCACTTTCACATGAGTGTATCCCCAAGATGGGGCAGCTGGAGCCATTGGTGACCTCTTCTCCTTGCAGCTGGGAGGTCTGAGTGGTATATCATCATGCTTGCAGCAGGCATCTCAACTCTTTTTAACTAGGACACCAGAAGATGAAAGCAGGGCTGGAGTTGTTTTTGTAAAGAAACAGCCATCTTCCACATCAGCGAGGAGATGGGGTATTTAGTGAATTTCTTTGGTGGCAGAGTCAACCTCTCTTGTCTAAGTTTTGTTTCCGTGAGTCCGACAGCACAGACTGACTGCCAATAGAGCCACTTGTCACTTTCCCGTCATCTTAACAGTGCATGATATTGCCTTATTCTGTCTTTGTGATCTATTAACTTAACTTTAATTACTCGATTTATAGGCACTGTAGTCTATTTGTAAATGACTTGCCAGCAGTTGATACTAATCTTCCACCTTCCTACCTGGCGTCAACACATTTTTCTAATCAAATCACTTAATGACTCTACACTACCTGCCATTCTAACTGGGTGCCTGACTCTTGCCAGACCATGCCTTTGTTCAGATGCTTCCCTCATCCCAAAATGGGCTTACCCATGTCATGTCTATTCAGGATTTTATTAATTTCTTGCTGATTTAACATAAAACGTTGATATCAAATACACACACACATCATTCATATTAAGCCACTACAATGAGGGTATTGATACTATTATAAATGACA
>NW_028089548.1:0-664 GCF_014824575.4 Sturnira hondurensis
CTGGGACTTTGAGTTCTTCTTGCGCCATCTTTTGGGCTGTTCGTGCCTGTTCTGTAGCAGGATAGGAGCCCTAAGGTGTTCACTAGAGCAGGGCAACTCAGTCGCTGGGTTGTGACGCTGTATGTGGGGGCGGGGTCAACGAGGAACAATGGCGTTCGTCTGCGCCTGCCGCCTAGGCCCCCACTGGTGCTGCAGCTGCCACCATCACCGGGCCCACGCGTTTCATCCCACTGCACGTGAGTGTGCCACTGCTGTCAGCCCTTGCCCCCTGGGGCCTGCATGGTCCATCTCACTGTGCGAGAATGTGCGACCAAGGTCAGTCTGCCCCTCACCCCAAATGGTTCCGGGCTGCCTGTGCGCCTAGGTCAGGGGGATCTGTCCTGCCCCACCCTGCTTGCTGCTGGCTCCGCCCCTCTTACCATCCCCATTGAAGGGTTGGATGTAGTCGGATTTCTGTATAATTCAATTTTCTGTCCTTTGGCTGTGTCTTTGTTCTCCAAACCTTTGTTGTATTCAAACTTGGTTGTGGGAGAAGGCACAGTGTTTCCACCTATGCCTCCATCTTGGCGGAAGTCCGCAAGGCCTTTTTAAAAAACATATTTTATTGATTATGCTATTACAGTTGTCCCATTTCCTCCCTTTATTTCCCTCTGCCCTGCACCCC
>NW_028089549.1:0-926 GCF_014824575.4 Sturnira hondurensis
GCCTGTATTGCTATGAACTTCCCTCTCAGGACCGCCTTCACTGTGTCCCATACGTTTTGGGTTGTGGTGAGTTCATTTTCATTAGTTTTAAGGGGTTTTTTGATTTCCTCCCTAATTTCAATCTTGACCCATTCATTGTTTAATAGCCTACCATTCAGTCTCCATGATTTTGGGTGTTTTGGATTTTTTCCTGTGGGGTTGATTTCCAATTTCAGTCCCTTGTGATCAGAGAAGATGCTTGGTATGATTTCTATTTTCCTGAAATTGTTGAGACTCGTTTTGTGTCCTATCATGTGATCTATCTTTGAAAATGTTCCATGTGCATTTGAAAAGAATGTGTATTTAGCTTCTTTGGGATGGATGGCTCTATATATATTAATTAGGTCCATTTCTTCTAGAGTGTCGTTTAATGCTGCTATATCTTTGTTGATATTTTGTTTGGAAGATCTGTCCATATTTGACAGTGGGGTGTTAAAATCTCCTACTATAATTGTGTTGCTGTCAATATCTTTCTTAAGGTCCTCTAGGATTTTCTTTATATATTTGGGTGCTCCTGTGTTGGGTGCATATATATTTACGATGTTAATGTCTTCTTGGTGGATTCTTCTCTTGAGTATTATGAAGTGACCTTCTGGGTCTCTCTTTATAGCCTTTTTTTTGAAGTCTATTTTGTCTGATATGAGGATTGCTACCTTGGCTTTTTTTTCATGTCCATTTGCTTGGAAAATTTGTTTCCATCCTTTCACTTTCAGTCTGTGGTGGTCTTTTGTCCTCAGGTTGGTCTCTTGTAGGCAGCATATGTGTGGGTCATGCTTTCTTATCCATTCAGCTATTCTATGTCTATTAATTGGTGCATTTAATCCATTTACGTTTAAAGTTATTATTGAAAGGTACTTATTCATGGCCATTTATGTACCTGTGTTTCT
>NW_028089550.1:0-739 GCF_014824575.4 Sturnira hondurensis
CCCATGGCTGTATGATTTCCCCAGTCTCAGGCTAGGAGGCGGACTCCGTCTCCCTGAAGTCCGGCCCAGGAGGGGCCGTTGGGGGTGAAACCTTTCCTACCCTTTAGCTGCCTGCGTTGCCTACGCCATGTCACTTTTCCAAGCGTGGCGGGAAGTGACTCAGCCACCTTCGGTCCAGCCCAGGGCATCTCAGGCCTTCCAGAGAGGGCCACCTGTGGGCACTGTACGTTCCAAAGCAAGTCCAGCATTGGCGGGGAGAAACTGAGCCTTTTCACTTTCGTGTTATCCCCCTTTGCCCAGGACACTCACTAAGACCACTGACTCAGCACCGACGACACGCCGTTGAGACGTAGCGTCTTTAAACACGCATCCCCTGCCCTCCACACAGCCGCTCTGAAGTTGGTTTTCTCACGATCCTTGTTTTACAAATAAACACACGGAAGTCCCAGGAGCTCAGAGATCTTGTCCAAGATTCCTTGAGTAGGTGGCAGATCCGGAATTCTATCCCAGTCATTCTAGCTCAGAACTCATGCTGAAAAACAGTTTATTATACCATCTCGGCATTTCCCTTGCTCCTTGGAAGTCTCCAGAATAGCATGGTAACTGTTCTTCTAGTTTCCCACACGGCAAAGCCAGATTGGTGGCGGAACACTGAGGCCAAAGGGGACAGTTTCTTACCACGCAGCTGTTTTCTCTCTCCATTTCTGGTTCTGTCTCCCCCAAACCCTCATTTCCCATC
>NW_028089551.1:0-1415 GCF_014824575.4 Sturnira hondurensis
TTAATAGTATACCATTCAGTCTCCATGATTTTGAGTGTTTGGGGTTTTTTTCCTTTGGGGTTAGTTTCTAATTTCAGTCCCTTGTGGTTGGAGAAAATGCTTGGTATGATTTCTATTTTCCTGAATTTGTTGAGACTCGTTTTGTGTCCTTTCATATGGTCTATCTTTGAAAATGTTCCATGTGCATTTGAAAAGAATGCGTATTTAGCTTCTTTGTGATGAAGGGTTATATATATCAAATAGGTCCATTTCATCTAGGATGTCGTTTAATGCTGCAATATCTTTGTTGATATTTTGTTTGGAAGATTTGTCCATTTTAGACAGTGGGGTGTTAAAATCCCTACTATAATTATGTTGCTATCAATATCTTTCTTGAGGTCCCCTAGGATTTTCTTTATATATTAGGGTGCTCCTATGTTGGGCGCATATATATTTACGATGTTAATGTCTTCTTGATGGATTCTTCCCTTGAGTATTATGAAATGACCTTCTGGGTTTCTCTTTATGGCCCTTTCTTTGAAGTCTAGTTTGTCTGATATGAGAATTGCTACCCTGGCTTTTTTTTCTTGTCCATTTGCTTGGAAAATTTGTTTCCATCCTTCCACTTTTAGTCTGTGATGGTCTTTTGACCTGAGGTGGGTCTCTTGTAGGCAGCATATGTTCGGGTCATGCTTTCTTATCCATTCAGCTATTCTATGTCTTTTAATTGGTGCATTTAATCCATTTACGTTTAAGGTTATTATTGAAAGGTACTTATTCATTGCCATTTATGTACCTTTGTTCTTCTCCATCTCTCTCTTTTACTTCCTTTCCTTCAAGCAGCCCTTTTAGTAATTCTTGTAGAGCTGGTTTGGTGGAGGCATATTCTTTTAGACTTCTTTTGTCTTGGAAGCTTTTTATTTGGCCTTCTCTCTTGATTGAGAGCCTTGCTGGGTAAAGTAGCCTTGGTTGTAGGCCTCTGTTTCTCATTACTTGAAATATTTCTTGCCATTCTCTTCTTGCTTGGAATGTTTCCATTGAGAAGTCAGTAGCCAACTTTATTGGCCCCCTTGTATGTTACTTCCTTTATCTCCCTTGCTGCCTTTAGGATTCTCTCTTTGTCTTGGAGTTTTGCCATTTTAATGACGATGTGTCTTGCAGTAGGCCTCTTTGGGTTCCACCTGATTGGGACTCACTGCGATTCCTGGATTTGTGTGACTTTCTCTCTTCAACTTCGGAAAATTTTCTGTTATTACTCTTTCAAGTAGGTTTTCTATCCCTTGTTGTTCTTCTTCTCCTTCTGGTATTCCTATTATTCAGATATTATTATGTTTCATGTTGTCTTGCATTTCTCTTAAACTCTCCTTATTTTTTCTGATTCTCTTTTCCATTACTTGGTCCATCTGGGAGATTCTTTCTACCCTGTCTTCGATCTT
>NW_028089552.1:0-1199 GCF_014824575.4 Sturnira hondurensis
ATGGGATTTTTTTTCCTGATTTCTGCTTCTTCTGTTTCATTGTTGGTATACAGAAATGCCTTTGATTTCTGGATATTGACTTTGTATCCCACTGTTTTTCCAAATTTTTTTATTAGGTTGAGCAGTTTTGGGGTAGAGTTTATAGAATTTTCCATGTACACTATCATGTCATTTGCAAACAGTGCCAGTTTTGTTTCCTGCTTTCGCATTTGGATCCCTTTTATTTCCTTTTCTTGTCTGATCGCTGTGGCTAGAACTTCTAATACTATATTGAATAGAAGTGGTGAAAGTGGGCAATCTTGCCTTGTTCCTGATCTTAGTGGAAAAGCTTTTAGTTTTTGCCCATTGAGTATGATGTTGGCTGTAGGTCTTTCATAAATGGCCTTTATTATATTGAGGAATGTTCCCTCTGTTCCCATTTTTCTGAGTACCTTTGGATGTTTTACCTTATCAAAAGTTTTTTCCACGTCTATTGATATGATGATGTGGTTTTTGTCTTTGCTTTTGTTTATGTGGTGTATTACATTTATTGATTTGCATATATTGAACCATCCTTGCATCCCTGGGATGAATCCCACTTGGTCGTGGTGTATGATCTTTTTGATGTATTGTTGGATGCGATTTGCTAGCATTTTATTGAGGATTTTAGTGTCTATATTCATCAGCGATATTGGCCTGTAATTTACTTTCTTTGTTGTGTCTCTATCTGGCTTTGGAATTAGGGTGATGCTGGCTTCATAAAAAGAGTTGGGGAGTTTTCCCTCCTTTTGGATTTTTTGGAATAGTCTGTGAAGTATAGGGGTTAGCTCTTCCTTAAAAGCCTTGTAGAATTCTTCTGTGAAACCATCTGGTCCAGGGCTTTTGTGCGATGGGAGTTTTTTGATTACTGCTTCAATTTCATCTGCTGTTATTGGCCTGTTCAGGTGTTCTGCTTCTTTTTCATTGAGTTTTGGAAGACTATATTTTTCTAGAAACTTATCCATTTCACCTAGGTTTTCAAATTTCTCGGCATACAGTTCTTCATAGTAATTCCTTACAATCCCTTCTATTTCTGTGGTATCAGTTGTAATCTCTCCTCTTTCATTTCTGCTTGTGTTTATTTGGGTCCTCTCTCTTCTTTTCTTGATGAGCCTACTTAAACGTTTGTCTATGTTGTTTATCTTTTCAAATAACCAAGTCCTGGATTCATTGATCCTTAG
>NW_028089553.1:0-936 GCF_014824575.4 Sturnira hondurensis
TGTCTTCTCTAAGCAAGCCCTCCTGGGAGTCCTAAGGTTCTGGGAGGCATGATTGCTGGGGGTGGAGAGAGAGGACTCACTCCCCGGGGCAGTCAACCCCTCTACCTCTCTATCCTTAAACGTTTTAGCAAATACTACTTTGTCCTTGAAAATGAAGGCTTTTTGAAATATTCTAGTGTACCATACTAACAGCATAAACATTAACTAGGGAACATAAGTCATTAATCTTGAATTTCCAAATTGTATCAACTAATTAGCTAAGTAAATTTACCCATACATTTTTACATCAAACAACACAGTGAAAATTGAATTATTAATTTTTCAAATGGAGAAAAGTATACTCAGAGAGAACGGGACATCCATCCAGTGTCACACAGCTCATAAGTTGCAAATCTGGGGTCGGAAATTATACTTTGTAATGCCCACTGAGGGGTTCTATGGCTGCGTCAAGAACAAATTTAGGAAAATAGAAAACAACCCTCATAACATTAGTATATCTTGGTGTGTGTGCCACTGACTGTTCACTAGATAATAGAGTTCGCACTAAATAGAAGCCCTTATGTGACTCCTATGTTAAAAGGACTATATGATAAAAAGAGAAGAAACGAAACACAGAGATTCTCCTCCTTTCTGTGTCTCTATCACTGAGCAAAGAACCCATGTCAAAGAAGTTTGGGGAAACTCTTGAAAAACCACTTACCTCTTGGTCACCTCTAGGCACAGCTGCTTCTGGCTATGGTTGGCCTGTCATTACCAAAAATAATGGAATGACAGATGCACAGGAAGAAAGTGGAATTTTACACAGAATCACAGGTATGGATTCTGTGGAGGATGGAAGACAGGGACTTCAGTGAACAGACCCACAGCACAAACCAGCAGAACAGGCAGACCTGATCAAGAAACATTTAATGATCATGACGATCAAAATATCACTGC
>NW_028089554.1:0-2518 GCF_014824575.4 Sturnira hondurensis
AGCTCCTCAGGCTATTGATGTAAGAGCACAAACCACCTGCCCTGGCCTACCTTTGTGCCTGGCTCCCATCCTCAGCGGGCACGCTCTGCTTCAGCCACACGCACCCGCTCAGCACTTAGTGCCTTTGCTTCTGTGAGTCAGTTGGCCTGGAACGCCCCCTCTTCATATACCTGGTTATTGAAGATCCAAGTCTTACGCTTCTCTGAGCTCTGGTTCCACTGCCTTCCTAGCACCTTTCGCACTTCCTAGCTTTCCCCTGAAGGAGCAACCTGCCTCCTGGCCTCACTGCAGTCCCCCGGGGGCAGTGCACGGGCAGCACTGGTAGGTAAGAAGCTTTGGAAGATCAAGGGACAAGGTTTTACATTCTCCCAGGTGTCCACCCCGGAGCCCCAGTGCTCTTCCCTAGTTCTAGCACCAACACTTGAGCATCTCCTGGAGGAACAAAAACCTGAGAGAAGGGGAGAACAAATCCACTGGATCCCACTTAGCACTGTGTTGAATGCCCAGCATGTGCCCGCACATGCTGGGTACCAGGCAGGTAAGACCTGGGCCCTGCCACTGAGAAGGCCTCAGGGGCTGGGGGCTGAGAAGGTAGCAAACATGCAACCAAACGATAATCCTCCGGGGTGGCTTGGACGGTGAAGGTCTGTGGGAATCAGGAAGCCTCACAGCAGAGGTAGCATCTGAGCTGGGTTTTGAAAGCAAAAGAGCAATGGGTCTGTGGATAAAGGCAGGCTGGGAGAGGGGAAGGGGTGGGGGTGGGACGAGGGGAGAGGAGGCTGAACACTGGGCAGGCCTCAGACCCAGAGGGGTCTCCAGGCCTGGTCAAGGAGCTGGGGCACTTCCTGGCAGGTAAAGGGAAG
Organism: Sturnira hondurensis; assembly: GCF_014824575.4. Taxonomy (NCBI): domain Eukaryota; kingdom Metazoa; phylum Chordata; class Mammalia; order Chiroptera; family Phyllostomidae; genus Sturnira; species Sturnira hondurensis. The sequence continues at coordinate 864 of NW_028089554.1, forward strand.
TGACATGATCTCATTTCCATTTTAGCCAGCTCCCTACCTCCCAGGTAAGGGGCGGGGGCGCTGGAGAGGGAAGGCAGAGAGCCCAGTAAAGAAGCATTAACCAGAGCTGCAAGTGTGGTCTCCAGAGACAGGCTGCCTAGTTCAAATCGTGATTGTCTCTTACTAGCCATGTGCCCTTGGGCCAGGTACTCAACCTCCCTGAGCCTCAGTTTTCTCATCTGAAAAATGGGGAAAACAATAATGAATAGTAATGAATAATGAATGGGATAGCATGCATGGTAAGGGCTGGATGTCAGTTCGGAGAGAAGTCTGAGCTGACTTAGACTGAGCCAAGCCAACTCCCTACCTTTCAGCCTCGAATGTCACCTGTTCCACAGCCCTGTGATCTGGTAGAAACATGCCCCCGTGAAAAGAGCGCACGCTCTAGAGCAGCTGAGGGGATGACGACTAACTGTCCCTGGACCTCGGCCTCCTCAACTGCAAACCGGCTGGTAGCCCCCACCTCACGGGCAGCAAGGCAGCAGGAGCAAGAAATGTGATCTTCACATGGTGCCCGGCACCCAGCACCTGGCATGCAGCTGGCCTGAGCTGACTGGGACTGAACTGAAAGTCCATTAAGATGGGCAGGTCTTGGAGAGCCAGACCTGCCCTCAGCAGGTTCCTATTGGCCCCAGAGAGGAAACACTTCCTGGCTCCCCTCCCCTGCAGGGCTCCAGGCTGCTCTAGGCTGGTGGGAGCAGCTTCTGATTTCCTCCCTGGAGGAGCTGTATTTCCCATGGAGACCCAGCCCACGTGCCCACCCTACGAGAAGCGGCCACGCGCGTGTGTGTGCATGTGTGTGGGTGGGGCACAGTGCCCCTTTCAGCCTGAGTGGGGCCGGGGAGAGGTGTCAGCACCAGCTGCCAGCCCTGCACGATGACGCCAACTTGGCTCCTGCCCCTCTGTTCTGCCTTTGTCACATTCTAGGCGGATTCTCCTACCCTCCTCCCTCTCCCCAGTCCTTAGGACTCCCTGTGTGTCATTTTTTTATTAATTCTGTTCTCAGGGAGCAGATGGCCGGAGCTGAGCGGGGCAGAACGCACCTCCCCGCTGCCACTACAGCAGCCCCTCAAATACACGGCTCATGTAGACTCCAGGCTCTCCGATTTCTGGCTTCCTCGGGTTAAAAAAATGACTTTTGGATAGACGGTGCACAGTCCCAGTATCTCTCTGTCTGAGAGGCAGAGGGGCAGAGGAGGAAGGAGTGAAACCTGAGGAGGCTGCCCCCTCTCAAGGGGGGGGAGGACCAGTGGCCCCCTCCCCCCATTGGCCTTCCTTGGGTCCTTGGACTTGGGCAGGGGTCACTCAGAAGGTCTTCCCTCCTCTCCTGGTAGGCATCATCACAGAAGTAGGACTCGGTCCAGGAGTAGGGATGGGGTCAGGGACTGCCTTCGGTCCTGGATTCTGGGGTCTGCATGGGCGGCCCCTAGCTCAGCCTCACCAATGGTCTGGGCCCCCATGAGGGCAGAGCACCCTGTGTCTGCACCCTCTCACTTCCCATTTCTCCAGAGAGGCGCCTTTGGAAAAAAGAAACTCTGGAAGGGAGGACAAAAACCTTTTCATAGCTTCCAGAACATAAACAAGACTGGGGGTCACTAAAAAGAGGGGGGCAGGGG
>NW_028089555.1:0-869 GCF_014824575.4 Sturnira hondurensis
ACAGGGCAACTAAGTCGCTGGGTTGTGACGCTGTATGTGGGGGCGGGGTCAAGGAGGGACTATGGCGTCCTGTCCTCCGCTGCCTTCTGCCATGGCCCTCACTGGTGCTGCAGTTGCTGCCGTCACCGGGCCCACACGTTTCTTCCCACTGCACGCGAGTGTGCCATCACCGTCAGCCCTCGCCCCCTGGGGCCTGCGTGGTCTGTCTCACTGTGCGCGAATATGCGCCTGCGGTCTTCCCTGCACCCCAGCTGGTTCTCGTCTGCCTGTGCGCCTGGGTCGGGGGCCCTGTCCTGCCCGACCCTGCTTGCTGCTGGCTCTGCCCCTCTTACCGTCCTCGTTGAACGGTTAGATGTAGTCGGACTTCCGTATAATTCAATTTTCTGTCCTTTGGTTGTGTCTTTGTTTCTCCAAACCTTTGTTTTATTCAAACTTGGTTGTGGGAGAAGGCACAGTGTTTCCACCTATGCCTCCATCTTGGCGGAAGTCCCTTAATTTATCAATTCTAATGGTTGGTTTTGGTGGAGTTTTTAGGGTTTTCTATATATAATGTTATCTTCAGTTAATGACAGTTTTACCTTTTCTTTTCCAAATTGGATAATTTTTATTTCTTTTTCTTGCCTAATTGCTCTGGCCAGGATTTCCACTACTATGGTGAATAAAAATGGTGAGAGTGGGCATCCTTGTTTTCATTCATCTATCATCTTTTTACTGCTGAGTGTGATGATAGCTGTGACCTTGTCTTATATGTTCTTCATTATGTTGAGGTACATTCCCTTTGTACTTATTCTGTAAAGTTTTTATCATAAATAGATACTGAATTTTGTCTAATGCTTCTACATCTATTGAGATAATCATATGATTTCTAT
>NW_028089556.1:0-949 GCF_014824575.4 Sturnira hondurensis
CTGTGTGTCTCTCCTCTTCTTATGAGGACACCAGTCATACTGGATTGAGGACCACCCCAACTTAGTATGACCTCATCTCAACTTGATTACCTCTCTGAAGGCCTTATTTCCAAAGCAGTTGTTACTCACAGGTTCTGGGTAGACATGACGTGTGGGGGGCATTGGTTAACTCAGAACACTTGCTTATGGAGTTTCTGGCATTTATACTCTTACTTGACAATTCCTCCCCCCGCCTCCCTGCGTGCTACGTGTCTTAGGTCAGGGCTCCTCAAACTTTAGTGTGTACCAGGGCGGGGCAAAGAGACGCCTAGCCTGGCACTGCACGGCCCTTATGCTCGTGAAGGCTCCTTAAATGTTGTGCTCTGGTGCCTCACTGGATTCACCCTGGTCCTGGTCCTGTGAGATTCTGCACTGCTGACAAGTGCTGCTGGTCCCAGGGCCACACTCTGAAGAGCAAGGCCTCAAGCTGCCATCTACGTGGGTTTAATTTCAGTATCCAATTCTCCATAGCAACGAGGGGCCTTTCCATTTTGAAGTTGGGTGTGTGGGCTTTGTAACACCTAGGAAGAAACACTAGTCCTGTTACATTTATTACGATGACACTGGGTCATAGGGGCTGGCCCGGCTCTTAGGGGACATTTTAGGTGGTAGCACAGAGATCCAGGGCCCCTTTGTCAGCACCTACATCCCCAGCCCTGCCTGGTTCCTGGAGACCCCACGGTCACAGCACTGGCTCCCTGGCCTCCCCCAGCATCGCCAGCAGGAGTAACCTTGCTCTGTCCTGACCACCATCATGGGCACAAGTGGGCTTTTCTTTACCAGCCCAAAGCAGGTACAAGGCCTAAACCCACCACCCCATCACCAACACTCGTGCCTATGTGTTGAGCCCTGGGCCCGGGTCCTGTGCAACCTCCTACTGTTTTCTTAAATATATCTAATTTCTAAAAAA
>NW_028089557.1:0-2192 GCF_014824575.4 Sturnira hondurensis
ATACAGGTCTTTTACCTCCTGGGTTAGATTTATTCCCAGATATTTTATTTTTGTTTTTGCTCTATTGAATGGGATTTTTTTCTTGATTTCTGCTTCTGCTGATTCATTGTTAGTATATAAAAATGCCTTTGATTTCTGGATATTGACTTTGTATCCCACTGTTTTGCCAAATTCATTTATTAGTTCAAGCAGTTTTTTGGTAGTGTCTATAGGATTCTCCAAGTACACTATCATGTCATCTGCAAACAATGACAGTTTTGTTTCCTCCTTTCCAATTTGAATGCCTTTTATTTCCTTTTCTTGGCTAATCTCTGAGGCTAAAACTTCCAATACTATATTAACTAGAAGTGGTGAAAGTGGACAGCCTTGTCTTGTTCCTGATCTTAGTGGAAAAGCTTTTAGTTTTTGTCCATTGAGTATGATGTTGGCTGTAGGTCTTTCATATATGGCCTTTATTATATTGAGGAATGCTCCCTCTATTCCCACTTTGCTGAGTATCTTTATCATAAATGAGTGTTGTACCTTATCCCACATCTATTGATATGACCATGTGGTTTTTGTCTTTGCTTTTGTTTATGTGGTGTATTACATTTACTGATTTGTGGATATTGAACGATCCTTGCATTCCTGGGATGAATCCAACTTGTTCATGGTGTATGATCTATTTGATGTATTGTTGGGTGTGATTTGCCAATATTTTGTTGAGGATTTTAGCATCTATGTTCAGCAGCGATATTGGCCTAAAGTTTTCTTTCTTTGTTGTGTCTCTATCTGGTTTTGGAATTAGGATGATGCTGGCTGCATAAAAAGAGTTTGGGAGTTTCCCATCATTTTGGATTTTTCGGAATAGTCTATGAAGAGTAGGGGTTAACTCTTCCTTAAATACTTTGTAGAATTCTCCTGTGAAACTATCTGGTCCGGGGCTTTTGTGTGATGGGAGTTTTTCGATTACTGCTTCAATTTCATTTGCTGTTATTGGTCTGTTCAGGCTTTCTACTTCTTCATTGAGTTTTGGAAGATTATATTTTTCTAGAAATTTGTCCATTTAACCTAGGTTTTCAAANTTCATAGTAATTCCTTACAATCCCTTCTATTTCTGTGGTATCAGTTGTAATCTCTCCTCTTTCATTTCTGATTGTGTTTATTTGGGTCCTCTCTCTTCTTTGCTCAATGAGCCTACTTAAAGGCTTGTCTATTTTGTTTATCTTTTCAAAAAAACCAACTCTTGGATTCATTGATCCTTAGAATTGTGCCTTTAGTCTCTATGTCATTTAATTCTGCTCTGATCTTGGTTATTTCCTTCCTTGTACTAGCTCTGGGCTGTCTTTGTTGTTGTTTCTCGAGTTCTTGCAGGCGTTGCAGGCGTTGGGTTAGGTTGTTTGTTTGAAATGTTTCTGTTTTCTTTAAGTAAGCCTGTATTGCTATGAACTTCCCTCTCAGGACTGCCTTGGCCATGTCCCATAAGTTTTGGGTTGTTGTGAGTTCATTTTCATTTGTTTCCAGAAACTTTTTGATTTCTTTTCTAATTTCAATCTTGGCCCATTCGTTGTTTAATAGCATACCATTCACTCTCCATGATTTTGGGTGTTTTGGGTTTTTTCCTGTGGGGTTGGTTTCTAATTTCTGTCCCTTGTGGTCAGAGAAAATGCTTGGTATAATTTCAATTTTCTTCAATTCGTTGAGGCTCGTTTTGTGTCCTATCATGTAATCTATCTTTGAAAATGTTCCATGTGCATTTGAAAAGAATGTGTATCTAGCTTCTTTAGGATGAAGGGCTCTATATATATCAGTCAAGTCCATTTCATCTAGGGTGTTGTTTAGTGCAGCTATATCTTTGTTGATATTTTGTTTGGAAGATCTGTCCATTTTTGACAGTGGGGTGTTAAAATCCCCTATTATAATTGTGTTGCTGTCAATATCTTTCTTGAAGTCTTCTAGGATTTTTCTTATGTATTTGGGTACTTATATGTTGGGTGCATATATATTTACGATGTTAATGTCTTCTTGGTGGATTCTTCCCTTGAGTATTATGAAGTGACCTTCTGGGTCTCTCTTTATGGCCCTTTTTTTGAAGTCTATTTTGTCTGATATGAGACTTGCTACCCCGGAGCAAGTCTTGACCATTTGCTTGGAAAATTTCTTTTTTCTTGACCATTTGCTTGGAAAATTTGTTTCCAGCCTTTCACTTTTAT
>NW_028089558.1:0-880 GCF_014824575.4 Sturnira hondurensis
CTAAGATGTAATCATTCCTTTGTGAGGCATATCCACACTGTATACCATACTCATCCATTAGTCACCTAGTAGCCAGCCCATATATTAGATAAACTTGTAGTATCAAGGTAAACACATTCAAGTAACCCCTTTTTACCTAATAATGCCACATTTACATACTTTTGTTACAGTGTTTTGTTATAATCATTTTATTTTATAATTAGTTATTGTTTCTAGTCTCCTACTGTGCCAAATTTGTAAATTTAACTTTATCATAGGTATGTATCTATAGAAAAAATATACATAGGGTTTAGTACTATCCACTCTTTCAGGCATCTACTGGGGATCTTGCAATGTGTCCTGTGAAGACAAGGGGACTTCTCTGTGTGTATATGCACAGTATAATTAATTGTGTTGGTTTCTTCATTTTCTAAATATATTAACTTCTTGAAATATTTAAGTTACATAGGATAAATAAACCCCCATGTATGTGGTCAAACATCCTTGAGAAGGGTGCCAAGGCTATACAATGGGGAAAGGACAGTCTCTTCAATAGAGGGTGCTGGGAAAACTAGATATCCACATGCAAAAGAATGAAGTTGGACCCTTACTTTCCATTATGTCCAAAAATTAACTCAGAATGAATTAAAGACCTAAACATAAGACCTGGAACTATGAAACTCCTAGAAGCAAACTGAGGGGGAGAGCTTTATGACATTGAATTTGCCAGTGATTTCTTGGATATGACACCCAAATCACAGGCAACAAAATAAAAAATAGATAAGTGAGACTACATCAAACTTAAAAATTTCTGCACAGTAAAAGAAACAATAGAGTGAAAAGGAGCCTATGGAATAGGTGAAAATATTTGCAAATCATATATCTGATAAAGGTTGAATAT
>NW_028089559.1:0-511 GCF_014824575.4 Sturnira hondurensis
CGAGGAAATAACGGGGGGCAGGGGGGTGGGGTGATGACCATGTCATGACAATGATCTGGAACTAGGTAGGGATGGTGGTTGTACAATGCTGTGAATGCAGTAAATGCCACTTGAACTGTATCCTTTGCGATAGTTCATTTTATGTTAATATTTGAATCTCACATCTTTTTTTTAAGCACTAGGGAAGAAAGTCTTCGATAAATGGGGCTGCGTCAGATGGAAATGAGAATGACTCGGGAGGTCCCTACCGCAACATATACAAAAGCCAACTGCAAGCAGACCAGAGTTACGTGGGGACACTAAAACAACGACGCTCTCAAGCAACACTGTCCCGCAGAACTGAGCCGGCAGGCAGTCCCGCGCTGTCCCCTACCAGCAGCAGGCAGCTACTGAGCACCTGAAATGTATACATAAATTTGTAATTACATTTGATTTCAATTTAAAATTTCAATAGCTATATGTGTTTTCTAGTGGCTAATAAAGAGGGTGGGGCAAAAGTAGGTTTACAGGT
>NW_028089560.1:0-529 GCF_014824575.4 Sturnira hondurensis
AAGCCCCAATAACTTCTGGCTGCAAAACCTAGTGGAGATTGAATCGCTGGAAAAAACTACAGAAACCCCAAGCAGTTCCTCTTAAAGAACCCACACACAAATGAATGTGCTCAGACTCACTTCCTCCAGCACAGGGGTAGCAGGTTGAAAGCACCAATAGTATATAGGGAGAAACTAAAGTGTCTGGCATCAAGGTGAGCAGAGGTCATCCCTTTTCTTAACCCTCCATCCAGAAAGCCAGAAATCTGGTGCCATATCTGAGACTCCATCAACATGGGTGACACTGTTTGACATGCCTTGGAGATCCCCAGAGACTCCAACCCACCTAATTTACATGGGTCCACCCATGTAGCTTTTCCATGTGAATGGCTGGTCTTGGCTCATGCTTCAAAACTTTCTAAATCTTATCAAACAAGCAACAGCTGGCCTTAGTGAATCCCAGGCCTGGCACTAGCAGCAGGCAGCTTAGATTCATAGCTTGGCTTCTCTAAGCTTCCTGGCTTCTCTAACCTGGGAATCTCTGAGCCCA
>NW_028089561.1:0-1047 GCF_014824575.4 Sturnira hondurensis
GTTAAAGAGCTTTTATTTTTTGAGTGGGTAGATAATAGAAAAATTGCACACGGATTAATATCCTCTTACTGGAATAGGAGAGTAATTACTCGACCGTCATCAAAGCTCTTCCACCCCGCTCGGGGATTCGACTGCCAGTTTGACCACGTATTTTTCTCACTCATCATCTATACAAGTGAGTCAATTTGTCCAATCAGAGTGGGAGCCCCACAAGGGAGGAGCCACTCTGTTCTGCCTGCACCACTTTGCTCCCACTTACACTCTGACCCTTAAACAGGAGCTCTGTGTTCATGGGAAGTCCAGTCAGTACACAGAGCTAACCACATCATCCCCTCCATGTCTAGCACATAAGAGGTGAGGTCCCTCCAGGCCTCAGAAGGAATGTGGGAAGCCAAAGGACAGTGGAAAAGGTAAACAGTTCTCACCAGCCAGGAGTATCTGCTCTTGGCTGCCTCTTCATCTTCTGTGATGTGTCCTTCATAAGGGCCGAAGTGCAGACCCACAGGCAAATCAGCTGCCTCATTCCACACTCCAAGCCCAGCCTCAGGGATGCCCGATGGCCCGATTCTCAACCCAGGGGGCAGGGTGAGGGCTGAGCGGTGGGGATGCCCCTTGTCCACTGCACGGTCCTTGACAAATGTAGGGGGTCCATGCACAGCACAGCTGTCGATGAAGAAGTTCTGACACTTCTCACAATCTGGAGGCGAGAACAACAGGGGTTAGGGAAGGTGTAGCACAAGTTCCTGGACACAAAGAGCTTCAGAGGGAGTCCTACACTCATATCATTGAAACTCAACCATGTAACTTCATGTCACTAGAGAAAGGACTAAATAAAATTATTGTATCATAACACACTTCTTAGTGAGGGTCACTTACAAAGGTAGTCATCATCCTGGAGCTTGCTGTTTTCTTGGTACGCACAGTCCTTTCTTTCTTGTAGTCTGTACATCTTCATGTCTATTTCCTTTCTCTTGAGTTCTAAGTTGGAGAAGGCCAGGTAGGTGAGTGAGGTTGGTGGTGCGTGGAATATTGGTTCCCATTTTGTCA
>NW_028089562.1:0-595 GCF_014824575.4 Sturnira hondurensis
CCCACGGCCTCTGTGTTGGCCCTTGGGGGAGGGACGAGGCTCGCAGGGGAAGGTGGAGCATTGTCAGGGCTGGATTAGTGAGCGACCACCTCACTACTCTCCACCATTTATGTTGTGGCACAAACCTGGGAGGTGGTTTCCCCACCCTCTTTGTTCTTCATTTCAATCTAGGGGGATAGTCTCCCTGTTTCACAGGTAAATAAGCTGAGGTTCAGTGACATCCAGTGACTTAAACATCCCAGAAGGGAGAGGGAGTGTTAGGACTTGAATGCAGGCCTTTGGAATCTAAGTCAAACAAGCAAAAGCTGGCCTCAGTCAGCCCCAGGCTCTGCACTAGCAACAGCCAGACGAGATTCACGGCTTGGAAATCTCCAAGCCCAGCACAAGTAGCAGCCATCTCAGATAGCTTTATAGCTCAGGCAGGGTGCTATAAGTCCTGGGTGTTCGGCACTCCATTGCTTGCCCACCCCTGCAGTCCCAGGATTTCAAGGCCCATGGGAGCCCTTCCGCTCCCCACCCACTGGCAAAGGTTGGACTGTCAGATGCTGTGACCCAAACAGAAAATCCTCTGGAGAAGGGAAACCATTAAAGTTGT
>NW_028089563.1:0-1400 GCF_014824575.4 Sturnira hondurensis
TGTTACATAGCAGGATCGGAGCCCTAGGTGTTCACCAGAGCAGGGCAACTAAGTCGCTGGGTTGTGACACTGTATGTGGGGGCGAGGTCAAAGAGGAGCAATGGCATCCTGTCTGCTGTCTCCCATCGCAGCCCCCACAGGTGCGGCAGCTGCCACCTTCACCTGGTGTTTCGTCCCACTGCACGAGAGTGTGCCACCGCCGTCAGCCCTCACCCCCTGGGGCCTGCATGGTCCGTCTCACTGTGCGTGAATGTGCGACTGCGGTCAGTCTGCCCCACACTCTGACTGAGTCCGGGCCACTTGTGCGCCTAGGTCGGGGGATCTGTCCTGCCCGACCCTGCTCTGCTGCTGGCTCCGCCCCTCTTACCGTCCGGGTTGAACGGTTCATTGTTGTCGGACTTTCGTATAATTCAATTTTCTGTTCTTTGGCTGTGTCTTTGTTCTCCAAACCTTTGTTGTATTCAAACTTAGCTGTGGGAGAAGGCACAGTGTTTCCACCTATGCCTCCATCTCGGCGGAAGTCCTAAAATACAAAGATTTGATTTGTACTTAATAACATAGCTTGAGCCATGGCTGGTGTGACTCAGTGGATTGAGTATGGGCCTGCAAACCAAAGGGTCGCCGGTTTGATTTCCAGTCAGGGCACATGCCTGGGTTGCAGGCCAGACAGAATGAGGTACACCAGAGGCAACCACACACTGATGTTTCCCTCCATCTGTTCCTCCCTCCCTTACCCTCTCTCTGAAAGTAAATAAAAGTCTTAAAAAGGACTTCCACCAAGATGGAGGCATAGGTGGAAACACTGTGCCTTCTCCCACAACCAAGTTTGAATACAACAAAGGTTTGGAGAAACAAAGACACAACCAAAGGACAGAAAATTGAATTATACGTAAGTCCGACTACATCTAACCATTCAACGGGGATGGTAAGGGAGCGGAGCCAGCAGCGAGCAGGGTCGGGCAGGACAGGGCCCCCGACCCAGGCGCGCAGGCAGACGGGAACCAGTTGGGGTGCGGGGCAGACCGCGGGCGCATATTCGCGCACAGTGAGACAGACCGCGCAGGCCCCAGGGGGCGAGGGCTGACGGCGGTGGCACACTCGCGTGCAGTGGGANCTACATCTAACCATTCAACGGGGATGGTAAGGGGGCGGAGCCAGCAGCGAGCAGGGTCAGGCAGGACAGGGCCCCCGACCCAGGCGCGCAGGCAGCCGGAACCAGTTGGGGTGCGGGGCAGACCGCGGGCGCATATTCTCGCACAGTGAGACAGACCACGCAGGCCCCAGGGGGCGAGGGCTGACGGCGGTGACACACTCGCGTGCAGTGAGACGAAACGCGTGGGCCCGGTGATGGCAGCAACTGCGGCACCGGTGAGGGCCATGGCGGCAGGCGGCGGACAGGA
>NW_028089564.1:0-540 GCF_014824575.4 Sturnira hondurensis
GCATATTCCGTTTATTCGTTTCTGGTAAATGGGGACATTTCGAAGGAAGCAGATTTCCCCGGATAAGTCTCTAACGTTTGTGTGGATGTATCCTTTTCTTGCACTGCTGCGGAAGGTGCTGTGTTATCTGCAGAATGAAGCATTTCCACTTTCTTCCTTCCTGGTCAATAGGGACATTTCGTAGGAAGCGGATTTCCCATATAAGTCTCTAACAATTGTGTAGAAGTATATTTTTCTGGAACTGCTGCGGAAGGTGGTGAGATATCTGCAGAGTGAGTCATTTCACTTCCTTCCTTCCTTGGCAATAGGGACATTTCGTAGGAAGCGGGTTTCCCCCGATAATTCTCTATTCCTTGTGTAGAAGTATCCTTTGCTGGCACTGCTGGGGAAGGTGCTGTGTTATCTGCAGAGTTAGGCATTTTCCGTTTATTCGTTTCTGGTAAATGGGAACATTTCGTAGGAAGCGGGTTTCCCATATAACTCTTTCCCCCTTGTCTAGAAGTATCCTCTGCTGGCACTGCTGGGGAAGGTGTTGTGTAA
>NW_028089565.1:0-1375 GCF_014824575.4 Sturnira hondurensis
AGCGCGCCCCAGGCAACCAAAGAGGCTGTAGCACGGAGGTTGGGGTGCAGAGCACACTATCTGCAAACCTGAGAAGCGTAGTCCAGAAACATTCCCCCCCCCTCCGTGAGAGACAGGCGTTCTCTGCTGCTAATGCCAAGGTCAAGTGCAGACACAGAGGGGAGGCTGCAGAGGTCCGTCGGTCGCCACAAAGCCCTAAAGGCAGTGGCCAGCTGCCCCCAGCTCACCCCTCCAGCCCGGTCCCCGCCCCCAGTGTAAGAGCCAGCTGCAATAGGGACCAGCTGCAAGTAGAAATTTCAACAGGATATAGTTAGGCCCCCACCCCAGAATGTATTCAGTGTGCCAGGAGAGTCAGGCATGAAGCCAGATAAGGAGAATGTGGAAGGCCAGTAGGAGGAAAAAAAAAAGAAAAATATATTCTGCCTTCCAACAAGGGGTCCCACCAATGAGTAAGGAGGCTATTGTTCAATGGCACCAATCGCTAACAGCCCCATCTGCTTCTGTATATTGCTTGCTTGCTTGCTCGCAGTATTCTATAAATACCCTTTAGTCTGTAAGCCAGGCGCGACTTCCACTTTGGGCTCCCCGGAGCTACGTGACCTCGGTCACATTGGGAAGTTCGCCCCTGTGCAGGTTAAGAGTTTGGCCAATAAATAACATCTAAATGCTCTAAGTGCCTGGACATTTGGTTACTCACTCTTCCAATGTAACATTTGGAGGCCCCAGCGAGATTCGCTTCCGAAGGGGAAGCGTCGTCCGGGAACTGAAAGGGCAGCCGGGCCCGGTAAGTGTTGGCAGGATCCTCATTTGGTTTCTGGGAGGATCCTCATTTGGTTTCGGTGGTCTAGACCTTTTGAGCCTCGAGGTGATAGGCGAGACGTCGCCGGTATTTCACCGGAGGGATTCCCAAGGAGAGGACGCTCTCGGGAATCGGAGCTAGGCTCCCGCGACTAGGTCGCATTTGGTGTCACTTCTGCGCTGCGCTGCGCCGCAAAACGTATGCCTGAGAACCGCGGTTCGCCTGTGTGTGTGTCTAGAGAGTTTGCCTATTTGTTTTGTGTTGATTCTACTTGTTGCCCTTTCTGTTTTTCTTTATGAGACTTTTCAGGGTTCCAGCATGGGACTCAGAGGATCTCTTAGTCTCCCCTACTGCCCCGCCACCTTATCCTCACCTCAGGCCCAACGGCACCGGGGGAGGGGGAGTGCAGAGTCCTCCGCACACCGGGGGAGGGAGTAGGTATGGGGGAGGGGAGGAGGCACCGCCCCCACTGATCTGTGTTCCCTTTTCCACTAGTGATTTATATAATTGGAAACATCAAAAAACCCCATTTTCGGAGAAACCGCAAGGTTTGATTTCCCTGTTAGAGACTGTTTT
>NW_028089566.1:0-1557 GCF_014824575.4 Sturnira hondurensis
CTTTTTTCTTGGAAGCTCTTTATTTGGCCTTCTATCTTGATTGAGGGCCTTGATGGGTACAGTAGCCTTGGTTGTAGGCCTCTGTTTCTCATTACTTGAAATATTTCTTGCCATTCTCTTCTTGCTTGGAGTGTTTCCATTGAGAAGGCAGTAACTAACCTTATTGGAGCTCCCTTGTATGTTACTTCATTTTTCACCCTTGCTGCCTTTAGGATTCTCTCTTTGTCTTGAAATTTTGCCATTTTAATGATGATGTGCCTTGAAGTGGGCCTCTTTGGGTTCCTCTTGAATGGGACTCTCTGTGATTCCTGGATTCGTGTAACTTTTTCTCACATCAAATTAGGAAAATTTTCCATCATTGCTCTTTCAAATAGGTTTTCTATCCCTTGTTCTTCTTCTTCTCCTTCTGGTATACCTATTATTTGGATATTATTACGTTTCATAGTATCTTGCATTTCTCTTAGTCCATCTTCATTCTTTTTGAGCCTCTTTTCCCTTTCTTTTTCTTTCTGGGAGATTTTTTCTACTGTGTCCTCCAACTCACTGATCCGATCTTCTGCCTCATCGATCCTGCTTTTCATTCCTTCTACTGTGTTCTTCAGTTCCGAAATTGTATTCTTCATTTCCTCTTGTCCTTTGGTGATAGTTTCTATTTCCTGTTTCATGTTGATGTAGTTTGCGGAGAGCTCATGGTAGCTCCCCTCTAGTTTCTGGTAGCTCCCCTGTAGTTTCTGGTAGCTCATTGTGAGCTCTTTGAATTCCCTGATAACTAGTGCTTTGAATTCAATATCTGATAGCTGACTTGCCTGTCTTTCATCTAATATTATTTCTGAGACTTCCACCTTTTGTTTCATTTGGGCATTGTTTCTTTGTGTTCCCATTGCTTATGAGACTCTTCTTGTTAGCTTCAGCTTCTTAAATTGATCTGTTCTGACTCCCTAGGTTTATGGTGTGAACTTCTGTGGTAGAATTCCTGTGAAATTCAGTGGTACAGTCTCCTGCAGGTATCTTGATGTTCTCTGCTTCCACCTACTCCTTTCTTTGTGTGTGTGTGATCAGAGTTGCTGGGCTCCCGCTGAGNTGCTGCTGCTGCTTTTGACTTTACTCTGGGGTGCCTGGCTCCTGAGGGCAGCTGGCCCTGCCGCTGCCGCTTTTGTCTTTACTCACAGGTGCTGGGGTCCCGATGAGTCCTCTGTGTCAGACACCCCTGTCGCTGGGCGTAGGGGGAAGCCTCTGGGCCCCGACCGCTGAGGCAGCAAGGCTCCAAGGTCTTTATGCGCCGGCCAGTGGCTGCCGTCCTGCCGCCGCCGCCACCGCTGCTGCTGCCCTTGACTTTTCTCAGGGTTGCTGGGCTCCCGATGAGTTCTCCGTGGCAGACGCCCTTGTCGCTGGGCACAGACGGAAGGAAGCCTCTGGGCTCCAACCGCTGCGGCAGCCGGGACTCTGAGTTCTTTACACGCCGGCTAATGGCTGCCACAGGTCTGGCCGCCTCCATCCTTACTTGCGTCCCTGAGACCCCAAGGACCTCTAGCTGTCTGGTTCGTCACTATCTCTGGT
>NW_028089567.1:0-730 GCF_014824575.4 Sturnira hondurensis
TTGTTGGGCACCTTGGCTGTTCTGTTTCTTACACGCTGCCATTTGTCAAATTTCTGACTGACAAGCAAGTCCTGGTTGCAGCAGAAAGTATGGTCTCACCTGACTGTCGGCAACTGACCAACTCAGACGCAGACCTATCATGCTCACCTTGAGCGTGTAGTGGTGCAAAAAATTCCCTTCTTCTCTTCTGGGTTCTTTGGCATAACAATCAAATTTACATAAGGCGGATTAACAGGAGAAGAACAATTTGTTTTGTACATACAAAGGCACCAAAAATAGAAGACCCAAAGTCAGTCAAGCAATCAAGTCTCTTCTGCCTTCCTAAGCTCAGGAACCAGAAGGCGGCCTGCCAACAACCTGGAGGAGGGCAGTTCACAGGAGGAGGACAGCAGAGGGCTAGCAATCAGGAGGTTGCCCTGAGGTCTTTCAGATCAGAGTTACCTCTGTTAATGGCTCTCTCTCTCTGGGATGGGTCTGCTACATTCTTTCAGGGAGTTAAGAGAGAGGTAAGGTAAGTTTTTCCTGAGTCTATTGGATCTCAATTGTCTTCAGTTCAAAACAACTGACACATGAACATGACTCCACCTGGGAGGCCTCATCTGCTCCCTTTCATACTCAGGGCCTTACTGAGCCCTGGTGACTACTCAGGGGCCACTGAGACTCGTGCTCACAGGGAACACAAATGCTCAACACAAATGGGGGCACGAAGTGAAGCTGTGTCCTTTGCTTA
>NW_028089568.1:0-761 GCF_014824575.4 Sturnira hondurensis
AGGAGAGAGGAAGAGAAACATCAATGTATGGTTGCTTCTTGTGCATCCCCTGGTGGGAATTGGCCCCTGCTGGGAACTGGCCTGCAGCCCAGGAATGTGCCCTCACTGGGAATCGAACCTCGATAGTCTGGTTCGAGAGCCCGTGCTCAATCCACTGAGCTACACCAGCCAGGGCTTTTCCATCCTGGCTCCCATGAAGGGCTACTGCATAGGACCGGCCGGGAGCTCTCAGAAAAAAATGCTTTTCCCTCATTATTTTTTCTCTTCCCCTTTAGCTGCATCCAAAGAGGCCACGTGTCACAATAATAGAGCTGCAGAATCATAGCTGGTTAGTCCCCAAGACTCATGGAGAAGAGCCTCTTTTGATCCATATGGGATTTCCTGAGATCCAAGGGCTTAAACGTAGTGTTAGGCCATGAGGATGTAGTACATACTTGTTACTGCAGCATATTTTAGATGTACTTGATATGGGAGAAACTCCCAGGTGCTCAGTTCCCCTCACCAATGCAGTAAGGAATTGCAGATCAGCGAGTCCATTAATGTGCGAGCAGGGTTTGTTGGTGATCCATTCTCATGGAAAAGATTGGGCCTAGCTAAGGTGGGGGGTGGGCGGGGTGAAGTGCATAGATTCAGGGCAAAGTAGGGTAAGTAAGGGCAGGGTGGTGAAAGTAAGGGTGGCCAAAGGCTGGCGTGGCAAGTGCAGGGGTATCAAAAGTGAGAACCACTGTCCTGAGGATTTATATATAGTTGGTGGGATAGGG
>NW_028089569.1:0-659 GCF_014824575.4 Sturnira hondurensis
TGTTGCCGATGATGCACAAAATAAGTAGAGATAAAGCACAACTGCTCACAGACAGTTCAAAGCTTTGGTGGCTGAATGCAGAGATCCTGAGTATGGTTCTAAGAAAGGACCTTGGCAGAACCCGTCTGCCCAGGGTGCATGTTGCCTCTATGATGGCTGTAGTAAAACAAACACTGAAAATTATTTCAATTTTTGCCTCTCTTTCTAAAAGTGAAAATCCTCTTCAGATTTCTTATGAAATATAGGTACTTATGTAGGTCTTTTGTAAAAGCAAGTGGAGTATGAAAACTTTTCATAAGTGGGGCTATCTGAATGTGTGAGGCACAGGGCAAATGCGCAATCTGTGTCAGCTGCTGTTTCCAAGTTAGTTAGAGGCTGCTTGTTTGCACCCTCCTACATAAGTGTAAATTCTCCAACTTAGGAAGTTATTGGATTAGCATTTCCCTGACTGAGCTTAAAGAAATGAGGAGAGGGGCTGCTTGGAGCAATAGATGGAAACCAGGGCAGCCAATATGAATTGAGTGCTTGTTACAGGACAAGGTTTCCAGGATTAATGCATGTAATCCTCACAAGCCTGGGAGTAAGTGTTGTTATTATCCCCCATTTTACAGTTAAAGAATCTGTGGCTTAAGGAGGTTGAGTGAGTAGCCCAAAGCAAT
>NW_028089570.1:0-1014 GCF_014824575.4 Sturnira hondurensis
GGATTGAGCCAGCTCACCGAGCTCTGGTCTACTGCGCATCCAAATTTTCAAGCGCGCTGTGCAGTGAGGCGGGCCAGAACCCATTTATTCCAGAGCTGCAGAATCAGGCTTGCTCTGCTCGGGGTGCCACTGGGGGTCAGAGCTACTCAAATTTAAATTCTGGTCATTCTCAGATGCCTCCAAATTTGAAAAAAAATCTCCGTTCATAAAAAAGTAACAAAAATAACTAAACAAAATTCACTTTATTCAGAGAACAAAAACTTGGGACATTTTCTACTAGGCAGTTTGATTATAGGTAAGATAAAAAAGAAAAAGAAAAAAGATCTGGCCAATAGGCTACCTAAAAAAAAAAAACAAAAAAAAAAAGAGGCAAGATCCAGCAAGACCCTGTCACTTATACTTTGACCTAAGAACCATTTTCAATTGTTCTTTCCTGCAGGTTGAAAAAGTTACAGAGTCTTGCCTCCTATATTTCAGTTCTCCCTTTATCTCTCTAAGATTTATTTCAAAGTATTTTATTGACAGTACAGTGACTGTCAGCTGGGGCAGACACGCTGACTCTGCCTCTCCGCCTCTTCAATCCTTCTCACCGACACGCTGTCTTCCCCTGAATTCTCATTGTCTTCAGCATGTAGCTGGCAACCGAAGGTATGGGTGTGAATGTAGAAAAGAAGGTTGGAGAAGAGGGGAGAGGAGAGGAGAAGAGAGGGCAGGGGAGACCAGGGGAAGGAGGGAAGGGCATTGATCCCCAGCAAGGCATTCTGTCGTAGAGCATTACACCTGGAGAGAAAATGAGTGATTCCAAGCTCATCCATCTCTCATTAGAAGTAAGGAGCCTGAAGCCCAGGTAACGCCAAGCCTTTGTAAGGGTGTGGGGAGCGGGGGCCCTCAAAAACGGACGTTCAGGTTATCAATTATTAAAGACGTTTGGAGGACCATTTACATGCATATATGCTTGGACACCATGATTCCTTTTTAAACCATATGATACATTCTAGAGGTTTAAAAAAACCC
>NW_028089571.1:0-881 GCF_014824575.4 Sturnira hondurensis
ATCACATGGAGGGTTAGCAACAGGGGAGTGGGAGGAGGAGAAGGGGGGAGATGGTACAGAGAATAAGTAGCATAGACAGTAGGTAGAAAATAGATATAGGGGAAGACAAGAATAGTATGGGAAATATTAAATCTAAAGAACTTGAGACACGTGGACATAAACTAAAGGGGGGGAATGGTGGGGGAGGGGTCTGCAGAGAGGAGGGGAATGAAGGGGGGAAATAGGACAACTGTAATGGCATAATCAGTAAAATATATATTTAATAAAAGAAAAGGAAAGGGAAAAAAAGAACCTCAACAGCCTGAAAAAGATTCAGTCAGAAACAAAGGATACACTAATGAAATAAAGAACAATTTACAGGGAAAACAACAATAGAGTGGATGAAACCAAGAATCAAAAAATGAACATAGCAGAACAAGAAGAAAAAGACTTCTGCCAAGATGGAGGCATAGGTGGAAACACTGTGCCTTCTCCCACAACCAAGTTTGAATACAACAAAGGTTTGGAGAACAAAGACACAGCCAAAGAACAGAAAATTGAATTATACGGAAGTCCGACAACAACGAACGATTCAACCAGGACGGTAAGAGGGGCGGAGTCAGCAGCGGAGCAGGGTCGGGCAGGAAAGATCCCCCGACCCAGGTACACAGGCAGCCCGGACCCAGTTGGGGTGTGGGGCAGACTGACCGTGGTCGCACATTCGAGAACAGTGAGACGGACCACGCAGGCCCCTGCAGGTAAACCCAGTGGCGGAGGGCTGAGGGTTGTGGCACATTCGAGTGCAGTGGGACAAAACACACGGGCGCTGGTGACGGTGGCAGCTTTGGCCGCAGCGGCGAGAGGCGACAGACTGGACTGCCATTGCTCCTCTTTGACCTCGC
>NW_028089572.1:0-599 GCF_014824575.4 Sturnira hondurensis
GCGTATTATTAAATGGTTGAACTTTTCAGTCCCAGAAACACTGCTTATTTGTGAAAGAACAGGGACAAGAGGAGGAGAGAACCGGCGCGGCCCGGGCGGAAAAACACACCACTCCTGCCCCTGATACACAGACACCATAGGGGACCCACCGAAACGCCACCCTCGCGAGAGCCATCTTCACGCCGCAGACTCAGCGTGACTTCCCTCGGAGCCAGGGTATCAACTAAAGACACGTGTGTGATACGTAAATATGCACTTCATGTATGTTGAAAACAATCCAAGATGTTGATGAATTTTGCCCTGGCCCCCCAGCTTCCCGGCCGGCTCCCCATTGCCCTGGTGCATTGTGGGTAATCGTACCAGACCCTCAGGTTAAGGTCAAAGTCAGAGACCAGCAGCAGTCAGCTTCCCGGAGTGAGTGGCGCATCCCAGACAGTGGGGTGCTTTCCACTGGGGAAATAATCTTAGTTGCCACATAGCCAAATATTTTCATGCTGCCTATTTTTGTTAAATAACGTCACATCAAACTTGTGATTTCACCAGTTTTACAAGTTAGAATTATTCCCTAGGTTGCGGTAAGTAGAAGCATTGAGAAGCCT
>NW_028089573.1:0-1928 GCF_014824575.4 Sturnira hondurensis
ACCCTAGATCAAATAAACTTAATTGATATGTATAAAACCATTCTTCTCAAAGGGGCAAAGTACACATTCTTTTCAAATGCGCATAAAACATTTTCAAAGATAGACCACATAACAGCACACAAAACCAGCCTCAACAAATTCAAGAAAATTTAAATCATACCAAAAATTTTCTCAGACAATGAGGGACTGAAACAAGAAACCAAACTCAAGGGAAAAAAAACAACTCAAATACACACAAATTTGTGAATATTGAATAGAATACTATTAAACAATAAATAGGTCAATAATGAGATCAATGAAAGAATCATAAAGTTTCTGGAAACAAATGAAAAAACACATAGCAGTCCAAAACTTATGAAACAAGTGAAGACACCACTGATAAATAATTTGATAGTGATATAGGCCAACCTAAAAAATGTTATATAAACAACTTAACCCTACATCTACACTAACTGAAGAAACAATAACAAAGTGCACAGCAAGTCAAAGCACTAATAAAGGTCAGAGAAAAGTTTAATGACACAGACAAAAAGAACAAGTCTAAGGATCAATAAATTCTAGAGCTGGTTCTTTGAAAAGATAAACAAAATTGACACGCCTTTAAGTAGACTCATCAGGAAAAGAAGAGACAGGACCCACATAAATACAATGAAAAATGAAAAAGAAGAGATTACAACTGATATGACAGAAATATAAAGGATTGTAAAAAAATTATTATGAAGAACTACATGCCAAGCGATTTGAAAACTTTTATGAAATGAACAAAATAATAGAATAATATCATCTTTCAAAACTCAAAGAAGAAGAAGCAGAAAGCCTGAACAGCCTAATAACAGCTGGCAAAGTCAAAGCAATAACCAAAACACTCCTAGCACACAAAAGTCCTGGATTGGATGGCTTCATGGGCGAATTTTACAAAATATTTAAGGAACGGCTAATTCCTATTCCTCACATGCTATTTCAAAAAATCCAAGAATACTGGAGACTCTCAAGCTCTTTTCATGAAGCCATCATCATTTAATCCAAAAACCAGATAAAGACACAACATAGAAACATAACAAGAGGCCAATGTCACTAATGACCATAGATGATAAATCCTCAGCAAAATATTGACAAATGACATACCACAATACATTAAAAAGATAATAGAATGTGATCAAGTGGAATCTATCCCAGGGATGAAAGGATGGTGCAATATTCACAAAGCAATAAATGTAATATATTACATCAACATAAGGAAATATTAAAATCACATGATCATATAAAGAGATGCAGAAAAAGCATTCGACTAGGTTCAGCACCCATTTATGATAAAAACACTCCACAAAGTGGGAATAGAGGAAGCATGCCTCAACAAAATAAAGGTCATCTATGAAAAAACTACAGCAAACATCATAGTCAAAACTCAAAACTGAAAGCATTTCCACTATGATGGGGAAGAAACAAGGATGTTTGTTTTTACCGCTTTTATTCAAACATAGGATTGGAAGTCCTGGCTGCTAAGATCAGACAAGAAAAATAAGTAAAAGGCATCAACCAGAGAGATGAAAATTAATATCACTACTACCTCAGATTTTGCAGAATGGCCATGATAACCAAATCAACAAACATCTGCTAGCCAGGTTGTGGAGCAAAGGGAAACTTAGTACACTGTTGGTGGGAATCGAAACTGGTGCAGCCAATGTGGAAAACAATATGAAATTTCCTCAGACATCTAAAAACGGAACTACCTTTGGATCTGGCATTCTGCTGCTGGTACAATACCCTAAGGCAACTGAAATACCAATTCAAAAGAACCTATGCACAGCAATGTTCATATCAGCACAATTTACAATAGCCAAGTGCTGGAAGCAACCCAGGTGGCTGTCAGTAAATGACTGAGTCAAAAAAGTGTGATATATATATATATATATGTATGTATATATATA
>NW_028089574.1:0-876 GCF_014824575.4 Sturnira hondurensis
TTGCCTCTCCCATTCCCTGTACTGGGAACCTGGCCCACAACCCAGGCATGTGCCCTGACTGGGAATCAAATCAGCGACCGTTTGGTTCACAGGCCAGCACTCAATCCACTGAGCCACACCAGCCAGGGATAAAACTGAAATATTTCTGATACATGAATTTGAAGAAAGCACTCACTAATCTAGTAGATAAACTAAGCCAACTGCTCAGCAACTGCATCTCCATGAGGTTCTGTTGTTTCTGATGATTATATTCAAAGGCAGTGACATTCAATACCTTCTACACCATTTAATGGAGTAAATTATGAGCTGTATATGCATTTGTACATTTGGTACTCTACCCCTGTTGCAGAATAAATCCATTTAGGGAGCCCAGATACTGTTACTGAAACAAACACC
The DNA here is from genome assembly GCF_014824575.4 of Sturnira hondurensis. NCBI lineage: Eukaryota > Metazoa > Chordata > Mammalia > Chiroptera > Phyllostomidae > Sturnira > Sturnira hondurensis. The sequence continues at coordinate 397 of NW_028089574.1, forward strand.
CTTCCCTGGGGACTTTCTGTTCTAGGTTCATTTTGCTTGCCACCATCATGTGAACTGTTGCTCTCAATGCCAGAATTTGGTGAAAAGGAAAGAAACTATTTATTCAAAAGTTATACAGGTTTAGAGTAATGGTGGTTAAATTTCAAAGTTCCTTTAAAACAACCACCCCTACACACAATCCTGCCTCTCCTTGCTAAATCAGGCCAGTCGAGGGTTCCGTATCTCAGGAAAAGAAATAGAAGTCCATAGCTTGACTTGACTCCCGGATCCTCCTGTGCTCAGCTGGGCAGGTCTCCCCGCAGTCCCCAGCACCATGAAGTGTGTCACCAGGATCTCCAGTTCTTAATCCAAAACCTTGAGGCACCTCCTCATGGCCCACAGGGGAAACTCCTTTCACCCCTTTTCTTCCCACATTGTCTCTCATTGTCTCCCTCATGGTGGCCCACCTTTACTTTAAATCCTGGCTTGGAACCTCATCTG
>NW_028089575.1:0-1051 GCF_014824575.4 Sturnira hondurensis
GAGCTCCTGGGGCCTCTGGTGCTCTGCGAGCCCTTTGCCTCGGGCAGGCTCTTGGCTTCCTTTCACCGTGTGACCCCATCTCTGTGGGTCTGTTAAGGGGAGTCTGCCTTCTGGATTTGCAGTCCTGTGAGAGTTTTGGGAAAAAGAATGTCTTTCTAGCAACAGACAGTGGGAGTTGAAGAGTCAGGAGTCTGTGTTTAGTGCGCCATCTTGAGGACAGATGGAGAAGGACTTGAGCTATTTTGGTTGATGTTGTAATGGGATTTGGGGATTATCCTATTTTTGGGAATGGCCTTGGTGTGGAATATAATGAGATAGGAAGCAGGGGCAGGTGAAGTGATGCTTGAGAGTAAAGAAAAGCCCCTCAAACATTGGTGCTGGGTGAAGTTCAAGTGAGGTGAGAAAAGGCACAGGTGCGGGAAGAAGGGAAGACAGAGCCCCTAAAATGTCAAGGCCTAAAAAATGTAACTAAATCTGATTATAGCCTTTGAAAGTTTCCATCATTGTCCCCTCAAAAGTATTTGCTGAAAACACTCTCATATGTGCTGATTCTTTAGTATATAAAAGGGGTGGGGAGGAAACCCCAGGAAAGTTCCCTTCCATCCAGTTGGACCACCGATATGACCAATGTTTGGGTGTAGCCAATTACAAGGCAGGAAAAATGGAGGACAGATTAAAGTCATTCTGAAACTTCCTTCTAGATTGATGGAGGATTTCTTTGAATTTCATTAATTATCATAGGCTTCTATGAGATACTCAGTGGGAATGGGAGTTGGGAATCCATACTGAGCCTTGTATATCTTTATGGAGCAGGCAAACACCTGTGGAAATCTGATGTGCCAGGCACTAAGACACGTGTTGGAGGAAAAGCTCTGAGAAATGCAGACGTCAGCTCTGTGTTGGAGAAACGTGCAGCCTAGTGAGGGAAGAGAACAGTAAACAAGCATTAACTGCAGTGTGACTGTGGTCACATTGGGATCTCTGGGACCATGTGTGGGGGTGGTGCAGGCGTACAGCTGAAGGCCCACCTGATCTCCAACAAGCACAGAGG
>NW_028089576.1:0-604 GCF_014824575.4 Sturnira hondurensis
ATTTAGCTATGCAATTTATGGTTATCCTGTTAATTATTTTCTCCTCTAACTTTAAAAAAATGACATTGTTCACTGTTGATGTCTCTGCTTCTTCTTTTTTTGTAATTTCTATTGCAGTTCTGGCCATTCCTCAAATAAATTCTCTTTCTCCAAAACTTTTCAGAAATAAAATCTTTTCAAAATGTAACATCTTTGTTATAAAGCTCCAAGAAAGCTTTTATTGTGTTTTTTTCCTGGGATCTTAGAAAGGTCAAAACCAACTATAATAAAAATTGTGATCCTTAGTTTTTCACATGTAAAGTTATTCCCCATATCTTCGCTCATTAGGGTCCCTAATACAAATCAGTATCCTTAACACCAATGAAAAATGTTTGGGGGCCGAGAGCAGTGGAAAGTGCAACACCAGGGGGTAAATCAGTGAGTCGGTGCAATGAGACCATGTTCCAGACGGACCATGTGACATTTGTTATCACATGCACAATGAAAATATTTTGAGAAGGCATTGTTACCTTTGTGTTACCACAACATAGTAAAATACTAGAAGTATCGGCACAGCTCCCAGGATAAAGGCATTAGTTACCTGGTAATGGTTGAAGTAATAGAA
>NW_028089577.1:0-868 GCF_014824575.4 Sturnira hondurensis
TTCCCACAGACTTTCTACAATATTCACAAACCTTCTATAGCCTTTTTACCTATCCAGATTTATCCATAATTCTCTTTTAATCCCTGTTCCTTCCCCACACTGGGAAGGACTGTACTTAAACTCAGTATCTGGCAGCTAAAAGTCCCTAGATTTGCAGGGACATTTTTTTCACCTTTCTGAAGCTTAGACCTTGCAAACACCCTATAGATCAGATGGTCAGCCTTGGACCTCAGTTCATGACCTTCAAAACTAGCGCCATTCTTATCAAAACCAGTTACACAGAGAATTTTGACTGCTGCAGGGTCCACACAGCAGCAGCACACAGCTAAGCAGGTTTACAGAAGCAAGAAAGCAGGGCTACTGATAGGGTAATGTTCTTTTGTTCTTACTTCTTAGTTACTTAGTTGTTTACTCCTCTTTATCTTGGTGGCTCAGCAAACGGACTCAGTCCCTCTGACTTGTCTGGGGTTATCTAAACAGGTCTCTTGCTACATCTCCCCCCCTTTATCTATTCTGAGGATGGGAGGCGGTCTCCTGAAGATTTAGGGGCATTCCTAATTCTAAGCAGTGCCAGCGGCAGCAAATCTGTCCAAGGTCATTCAGTCTCCTTCTCAGTGAATGATTTTTGATCTCTGGCCAGGGCCTCTCCGAGGGGAGTGGGAGTTTCTGAAGCTCTGTGGCAGTCTGGTGTGGGTCTAAGCCAGCTAGGCTGAGGGCTGTAGGTGCCTGTAACTCTGGTCTTTGTTGCCTGTCAGTGGGCTTTTTCTCTTCCCTTTCAGATATGGATACAGAACAAAATCCAAAATACAGAGTTCGGAAATAACACACAGGCATTCTCTTGCACCAGTGTGTCCACTGGTGCCTCACA
>NW_028089578.1:0-679 GCF_014824575.4 Sturnira hondurensis
GATGGAGATAACTTAGTGGTACTCAGCTGGCGGATGACCTGGTGCACAAATTCCAAGATGTTTTCCCCTGGCATCTTGGTGTGGATAGTTGGAGACTGGGCTCCCTGGAGCTCACCTTTTAATGAAAGGTGCTGCGAAGTATTTACAACAACTCTAACACTACAAGCATGGTGTCAGTTTGGGTCCTTCACGAAGCCAAAGTGGGATCAGATATGCTACAGATTTACTGAAGGGAAACACCTGTGAAGTAAGGCCCCTCTGTGGTTCCCTTATTTGCCCAAATAAGAAAAGCATAAATAAAACTGGGAAGAGGAGGCATGGTAATTAATTAATTAGGCTCATATGAAGAAGTCAACATCAATGTCTGCTCCAGTTGGTAATGGTGAATAATCAGAGAAGAACCACTGTCTTAAAGAATCAGAAGATTTTGAAGGAGCCTCTGAGGAGACTCTTCGCCTGAAGAGGGAAGAGCTGTGGTCTGGCTGCATGCTCGAAGTCGGAGGCCAGGTGTGTCTTTTGAGACATTTCTGATATACTGTATGACGTTCTTAGTTTTTGTCTTTTTGTGAATAGTTGGCCCAAGCTGGGGCTGGGTGTGGGTGGGGGCTCTCTTAGGATACTTGAGCAATACTGTGGTCATTCTTCTATGAAAATGGAAGGGAAATAATTCTGAATGTGA
>NW_028089579.1:0-3833 GCF_014824575.4 Sturnira hondurensis
ATGGAATTTTCTCAGAAAACTAAAAATGAACCTGCCTTTTGACCCAGCAATTTCACTGCTAGGACTATATCCTAAGAACCCTAAAACACCAATTCAAAAGAACCTATCCACACCGGTGCTCATAGCAGCATAATTTACAATAGCCAAGAGTTGGAAGCAACCTAAGTGCCCATAAGTAAATGAATGGATCCATAAACTATGGTACATTTACACAATGGAATTCTATGCTGCAGAAAGAAAGAAGGAGCTCCTACACTTTGCAACAGCATGGATGGAACTGGAAAGCATTATGCTGAGTGAAATAAGCCAGGTGTTGAAGGACAAATAGCATATGATCACACCTTTAACAGGAAGCTAAACAACAAAACAAACAAGCAATCAAAATATAACCAAAGACACTGAAATACAGAACAGGCTGACAAGGACCAGAGGGAAGAGGGGAGGGAATTCCAGAGGAAAAGGGGAAGGATTTACAGGAACAAGTATGAAGGACACATGGACAACAACTAAGGGGGGGTGGAAATGGGAGAGAGGTGGGGAGCACTGGAGGGGGCTGGGATGGGAGTAAAAGACAGAAAACTGTACTTGAACAATAATTAAATAAGAAAAGATATTTCTTGATATGATACAATAAAAAATATTTGTCACCATTACTATTTATTTATACTGTTACTAAAAATGATATAAAGATTGGATTAGGTGGTTTCTAATATCTGAAGAATGTGACCAGATTTTATACAAATTGAGGTAATTATAGCAAGATCATGGAGACAGGTTAAATATTCAAAACTTCCATTTTTCTGTCATAGACATAGTGCATGCATTCATTTTCCTAGAATGCCTACATTATATAGTCTCAGAATTAATATTCATATGACAATTTGTTATAGTTAAAGGTAAAATATAATTGAGAAATCTCTAAGAAACAAAATGCTTTTCTAATACAAGCATTACAAACATACAAACATGCAAAGGTTATAGAAAAGTACCTTCATCTTCAACTGTTTAATATTTATGGTCTTAGTGCCTTCAAATGATGTGCTTGTGAAAATTTATCTTAGTGATATAAAAAATATATATAGTGGTCATCTAACTGAACTGTGTTCTGCAAGCTCAGTTTCAATAGTTCAACTTTTCTCAATCTCCCTGAGCTCCTGCTATTAGAAACATTTAGCTTCTGATATTGACTTTTCACTTTAAACATGGCTGAATTAAATTATGTTTATAATCTTTTCATTATAGAAATAAACTCAACAGCAACAACAATAGATGAGCAAGACAGTTTTTTTTTTTTTGTGCTTGGAACCTTATTTCATGACATTCCAGAAGAAAAGCTTCAGTCATTAGGAAATACGCTGTAGTGAGTGGACATATGAGGTCTGTCCAGAAAAAGTCCAGCAGTTGTTAATATATTGAAACTGATTTGCACAATATGGATATAACCTGGCAGCCAAAGAGAGTGGACTGGAATGTACAAGTGTGAACAATGATGACTTACCTGTACTAATCAGTGGGAGTGGTAGAAGTCATTCAGTGAGCATGTGAACTGTGTGGCCTGCACATTCAAAATGACTGAGCAAGTAGAACATGATTCTGCATCAAATTTTGCATTAAGCTTGAACATTCCTCCATGAAAACTATTCAGATGATTCAGAAGGCTCTCAGGGACAATGCAGTGAGGGTAGTACAGATAAAAGTATGGCACAAATACTTCAAAGATGATCAAGAATCTGTTGAAAGTGCTCCATGTTCTGGAAGGCTGGCAACAAACAGAACACCTGAGAATGCTGAATGTGTACAGGCTGCAATCAGCAAAGGGTGGCGACTGACAGTGAGAGAACAGGAGATTGATCTGGGGATTCCAAAAACTACTCTGTCTGACATTTTGATGCAGGATCTTGGCATGAAATGCTGTCTAGCAAAGTTTGTTCTGTAGCTTCTGCTACCAGAGCAGAAGGAACATCTGTTGCAGTTGCTAATGATGCTAGAAGAACTGTGTAAGGTCCCAAGGTGCCTACTTTGAAGGGGACTGAGGCGTCATTGTCCTATGTACAACATTTTTTGTATCTTGTATCTTTTAAAATGAATTTCCTATCTTTCATACTGCCTGGCTGGATACCTTCTGAACAGGCTTTGTCTATGGACAAATCTGCCTTTAACAACTCTATAATATAAGTGTTTGTAGGTGATTCTGCCAGAGTTGGGACAGAGGAGTTGGCTCTAGCTGACAGCAAAAGTTTCCATAACAGATTCTTTGGCTTGGAAAGTCAGTAGTATTCCCAGATTAGGCTTCTGTGAAGGGTCAGGGTTGAATGCGGAACTCAGCAGTCACATGGAGAAAGTGACTGGAGCTGATGATCTGTGGGAGTCAGTTTCTGGATGTATACCCTCAAAAGAGAGGACAAGGAAAAAATTGCTGAGGAACCAAGGGTTAAATAGTGTTTGTTTAATAAGTATACCTAGAATACATTCCACAAAAGGGTACCATGTTCCATCACAGTTTATGTATTTTATATTTTTGTCATTTCATCAGCAATACAACATCTAAGACACCAGAATGATATTTTTTCATTTTTTATACCCAATACATGAAATATACTATGTACTTGATATATTTTATACTTTGATTAAATTAGGCATATTCATAATGGCTTTTTTGGTTACAAGTTACAGAAACCTATTTGAGCAAACTTCAGGGAAACAGATAAATTTGTAATAGGGTGAAGTCCACGCCCAGATATCAGAAAAATAATTAGTACATGCACATAAACGTCAATAGGGTGTTCTCCCATTTCTGACCCTCTACAAAGTAGTTCCCTCTCCCTCCATGATCCAGCATCTTCTTTTTCTTCAGCTCACACAGAGGAACCCATGGCCATCAATAAGCACCCGCATTTACATGTTATGAGATCAGCCTCCCGGTGAGAGAAGAAACATCTCTTTATCAACCCCAATTCCAGACTCTCCAGGAAGGGAGGCTGTTGGTTACAGCTGGAGATCAGGTGCCTTTTTATCTCTGGCAAGGACCTTGGAGTCATCTGCTTGCCCATAAACCAATGATACAGCCTTGACAATGGGGGAGGCAGGCCTTAGGAAAAGTAGGTGGCCCACTACCTTAGAGGAATCAATGTTAAAGCAGCTTAAGACATACATAACCTGTATGTTATATACTACACGATACATTATATACTATATATTATGCAGTATATAATTATTATTATATACAGTATATATTCTATATTGTATAAACTATAGTGTCAATGCAAGAAATGACCAAACCTGTAATAATTTTTAGGTTTATTTGAGCCAAAATAATGACAATTGCCAGGAAGCATAATCTCAATGAATTGAGTAAATGCCCTGGAAAATGGCAGCTTTACCATTTATTTTATACATCAGAATCAAAGGGGAAGAGGGAAGGGGTTGCGGGAAATTCATTGGGGATAGATGAGGGAGGCAGGAGAAAGCAAAAGGTGGGGTCTCTGGGGCTGAATAAACAGTAAGAGGAATAGACACGTGCTTTCATTTCCTTTTTACATAGGTGGCTACAGGTTAGTTAAAAGTCAACACTCAACATGATAATGAGAACAGTGAGGGGACTTGCGGTCTCTGCTCTGGCCCAGTGGTTGTGCTTTGAGGGACATTCCAAAGATGTGTTATCTTAGCTATAAAAAGACAGTGGACAGGCTCAGTTAAGGTAAAGATTGACCTTTGTTAAGGGAAATACCAGCCTAGGATATGACTACCTGCCACAAACAGCTTTTAGGTAAAAATTTTCAAACCATTCTGTGTGGTGACTCCAGGTCTCTGAGTTTGTAAGGCCACCAGACAGG
>NW_028089580.1:0-567 GCF_014824575.4 Sturnira hondurensis
AAATCACCACCAATTTATCAGCTTAAAAAACACCCATTCGGGAGTCACAGCTCTGCAGGTCGGAAGCTAGCAGAGCATGACTGTGCTGTCTGTGTTGGGTCTCTCAAGGTCAAGGTCAAAGTGTCCACCAGGCTGGGCTCCGACCTGGAGGCTCTGGAGGAGGGTCTGTTTCGGGGCTCACTTGTGTTTTGGGGAGAATTCGGTTCTGTGCAGCTGTAGGATTGAGGGCCCCATTTGCTTGCTGGCTGTCACCAGGGGTCACTCGCAGCTTCCAGAGACTACTTCGTGGTCCCTTCGCATGGTCTCTCTCGTCTTCAAGCCAGAAACAGCACCTGGAGTCCCAACTCTGCTTCTTTTCTATCTGACTTTCCCTTCTACTCTTAAAGGGCTCGTGGTGTGGATTAGACCCACCGGGATAACCTCTTTTGATGAGTTCAGAGCCCACTGATGAGTCAGCCTAATTACATCAGCAAAACTCTTTTTATGATATAACATCATCCAAGTGAAGTCTCTCGTCCTCGTCACCGTTCTGGGGAGTAAAGTAGGAAATTTGGGGGGGGGGGTGCA
>NW_028089581.1:0-561 GCF_014824575.4 Sturnira hondurensis
GAGGTCCTTGGGGTCTCAGGGCTCGAGTAAGGATGGAGGCGGCCAGACCGGCAGCAGCCATTAGCTGGCACGTAAAGACCTTGGAGCCGCGGCTGCCGCAGCGGTTAGAGCCCAGAGGCTTCCTTCCCTCTGTGCCCAGTGACAGGGGCGTCTGCCACAGAGAACTCATCGGGAGCTCAGCAACCCTGAGAAAAGTCAAGGGCAGCGGTAGCGGCGGTGGCGGCGGGACGGCAGCCATTGGTGACGCATAAAGACCTTTGAGCCTTGGCTGCCGCAGCGGTCAGGGCCCAGAGGCTTCCGTCTGTGCCCAGCAACAGGGGCGTCTGACACAGAGGACTCATCGGGACCCCAGCACCTGTGAGTAAAGACAAAAGCGGCAGTAGCAGGACGGGCTGCCCTCAGCCAGCCCAAAACCCCTCGGAGCCGCCCCTGCCGCTGCGTTAGGTGTATAGAGGCTTCTGTCTGTGGCCAGTGCCACGGAGGACTCATAGGGAGCCCAGCACCCAGTGGAGCATTTGGCCGGCTACGGGGTCCCTGGAAGAGCTGGCTCCCGCCCTCACC
>NW_028089582.1:0-640 GCF_014824575.4 Sturnira hondurensis
ACTCTCCTTGAGACCCAAGGACCTTCTGCTTCTTAATTTGCAGTGCCAGGGATGCTCTGTCCAGAGCCATGGCACCAGCTTTGCTCTCTCTGGGAGCGTTTTTCTCCCAAGGTGCAGCGTTTTTTTCTCTCCCAGCGTTTTTTGTCCTCAGGGTGCACTCCCTCAGCTCTTTTCAATCTCTGCTCCAATGTTGTCGTTTCCTATTTAAAATCTCAGCCCCCCCCATCTACCAGCATTCCTGAGCCCCTCACCTGGGTCTACTTTTTTTTCTTTTATAGCGCGAATAACTTATTAAGTCTCTATAAAACTTGTGCATCGCCTTCATTGTTTGTCTTCCTACACAAGAAGAATTTCCTGCTGTATCTCAGCACCTCCAATAGTCCTTGACACCTAAGAGGCAGTCAGTAAATATTTGTTAAAGGGATCATGTGCATAGGAGCAAGTACAGGTGACAGTGGCAGTGTAAAGGGAGGTCACCGGGCACAGGCTGGAGGGGTTGCACCTGAGCCAGGTGTTGAAGGAAATGGAGGTGTATGCCAAGCCAAGGATGGGAGGAAGGTGTTTTTCAGGGAACAAGCCCAGATTCATTCATTGATAGGCCAACAATCCATCTCCAAAAAAAATCCCTGGGTTTCCTGTT
>NW_028089583.1:0-508 GCF_014824575.4 Sturnira hondurensis
TCTTTTGTTGAGTTGCCCGTTGGCCTGTGGGTAGGATACACTTTTAAATCTGCTATCTGTGCCTGAAGCACCTGCTTTGCAATCCAAGACTGGATGCCGAACAGCTCGTGACAGACGCCATAATGCTGCTCCTTGCTGGCTACGGTATCTCAGAGTATGCAGTGGCTTTGATGACCTTGGAAGAGACAGGCAATCTGGTCCAAGCATTGAATAATAACTTTCTTTTTCTTTTCTGTCAGCAGCTCAACTTCTCATTTTTTCCATAAATCCAACATTTTTATCATTATGCATGTTTAACTGCTGTTGTTTTCTTCCCCTTTACTACAGTGGCGTTGTTCATTTGAATTCCAAAATGTCTGTTATCTCCCACAAAGCAGCCATATGTGCTCTGAGGACCAGGCTGTGATTCGGATTTATATTCTTGATACTTTGGTAATTGCGGTTTTCCCCCCAAAAGTCAGGAGTTCGACTCAGAGCTTATAGCCACAGTGAACATTATTCCTCCATC
>NW_028089584.1:0-1663 GCF_014824575.4 Sturnira hondurensis
CACGCGAGTGTGCCACCGCCGTCAGCCCTCGCCCCCTGGGGCCTGCGTGGTTTGTCTCACTGTGCGCGAATATGCGCCCGCGGTCTGCCCCGCACCCCAACTGGTTCCCGTCTGCCTGCGCGCCTGGGTCGGGGGCCCTGTTCTGCCCGACCCTGCTCCCTGCTGGCTCCGCCGCTCTTACCGTCCCTGTTGAACGGTTAGATGTAGTCGGACTTCTGTATAATTCAATTTTCTGTCGTTTGGTTGTGTCTTTGTTTCTCCAAACCTTTGTTGTATTCAAACTTGGTTGTGGGAGAAGGCACAGTGTTTCCACCTATGCCTCCATCTTGGTGGAAGTCCCCATGTGTTCTTCATTTCTATGGTTCCACTCCCGATCTAGCTGTCCTCTTAGTTTGCTTTTGTTTTAGGTGTGGTTGTTAATAACTGTGAGTTTGCTGTCCTCTCACTGTTCATATTTTTCATCTTTTTCTTATATAAGTCCCTTTAACATATTATATAATAAGGGCTTGGTGATGATGAACTTCTTGAATTTGACCTTATCTGAGAAGCACTTTATCTGCCCTTCCATTCTAAATGAAAGCATTGCTGGATAGAGCAGTCTTGGATGTCATCTTTGGATTTCATACTTGGAATACTTCCTTCCAGCCCCTTCTTGCCTGTAAGGTCTCTTTTGAGAAATCAGCTGACAGTCTGATGGGAACTCTTTTGTAGGTGACTGACCCCTGATCTGTTGCTGCTTCTAGGATTCTCTCCTTCATTTTAATCTTGGCTAATGTACTTATGATGTGCCTTGGTGTGTTCCTTCCGGGTCCAACTTCTTTGGGACTCTCTGAGCTTCCTGGATTTCCAGGAAGTCTATTTCCCTTGCCAGACTGGGGAAGTTCTCCTGTATTATTTGTTCAAATAAGTTTTCCACTCGTGGCTATTTCTTTCCTGCTTCTGGTACCCCTGTAATTCAGATCTTGGAACATTTAAAGATGTCCTGGAGGTTCCTGAGCCTCTCCTCATTTTTTTGAATTCTCATTTCTTCATTCCTTTCTGGTGGGATGTTTTGTTCTTCCTTCTGGTCCATTCCATTGATCTGAGTCCCAGTTTCCTTTCCATCACTATTGGTTTCCTGTGCATTTCCCTTCATTTCAATTAGTTTAGCCTTCATATGTTCCTCTAATTTGTGACTATATTCAACCAGTTCTGTGAGCATCCTGATCACCAGTATTTTGAACTGTGCATCCGAGAGGTTGGCTATTTCTTTTTCGCTTAGAGTTATCGGCTTTGGGGCTTTGAGTTTTTCTTGAGCCATATTTTGGACTGTCCGTGCCTGTTACACATGAGGAGCGGAGCCAAAGGTGTTCACCAGGATGGGGCGATTCAGTTGCTGGGTTGTGACTCTGTATGCGGGGGTGGGGTCAAAGGAAGGCATTGGCAGTCCTTTCCGTTGCCGCAGCTGCCACTGTCACCAGGGCCTGAGTGCTCCGTCCCACTGTGTGCGAATGTGCGACCTCGGTCAGCCCTCCACCACTGGGTTCACCCGCTGGGGTGAACCCACCTGCGCAGTCTGTCTCACTGCTCTCTCCTCTGCTGGTTTATCTGCACAAGAATGTGTGACTGTGACCAGCCTGCCACCCCGCGCCCTCACTGGGTCTGCCCGATGCTAGCCCGGCTG
>NW_028089585.1:0-901 GCF_014824575.4 Sturnira hondurensis
TGGTCCTCCACCCAGGCCCAGGGGAGAGGCGACTGCTGAGCCTGCCTGCCTTCCCTCCCTCCCTCCCTCCCTCCCTCCCTCCCTTCCTTCCTTCCTCTCTCTCTCTCTCTCTCTTTCTTTCTCTCTCTTCCTTTTCCTTCCTTCCTTTCTCTTTCTTTGTTTCTCTCTCTCTCTCTCTCTCTCTTTTTCTTTCCTTCCTTCCTTCCTTCCTTTTTTCCTTCCTTTTCTTTTCTCTCTCCCTTTCTCTCTCTCCCTCCCTCCCTCTCTCTCTAGAATCAGTAACTGTATCCTCAGGTGAGAATTTTTAAAGAGACCTTCACGTGTGGAAAGTAGTATCTCCATGGAACAACCCTTATTTTATGTGTAACACACCAGTACATGGGAGAAATATGAAAAAATGCACAAAGCCATATAGAAAGCACAGCTCCACTTCCTAGGATTGTCTTCATTGAGGGGACAGAATCTGCATCATTTTTTGGACAGGTATTGGCCCCATTCACGTTGAAATGAAATGTCTGGAAACGCTTGACGCTCCTAAAGACAGCAGATTCCCTTCAGTGGCTGCCCTGGTCAGTGGGAACATCATTGCTCTATAATTTTGTGGGTCTTTATCAAGCTCATCATACTCTGGACTGACTTGAGCATCTTCTAGTGAAGCACCAGTTTCAAACTGAGCTTCTAAGATCCTTGTGGGTTTCATCTAAGAAATGGTACTGAGTACCTAATTACTGAGTACAGTAATTACAGTTGCTGTCGAAGCTGACTTTGTGTTCACCATCTCAACTGTGGTTTCCACGTCACAACAGCACACACCGGGAGTTCTAGGGCCCAAGGACCAGCAGGGAGGGAGTCACGCTGAAGTGACAGGAAACCAGAAACGAAGCTGCCCGCAACAAGGCAG
>NW_028089586.1:0-1153 GCF_014824575.4 Sturnira hondurensis
ATTAGGCTTCATCTATTTAAGGAAGGTTATAACATAATTAAAATGTAAAACACGATTTCTTCAATGTATGGGGAGGGTTCTCTGAATGTTCGAACGTGTCAAAATGGTTTGGGGAAGTTTCTTGGTGGAGTTTCCTCGCTGGAGGATGCTTTACCAGCAGGCAGACCAGTTGAAGTTGATAGGGATGAAATCGGGACATTAATTGAGAACAATCAATGTTATACCAGGAAGGAGATACCCTACATACTTGAAATATGCAAATCATTAAAGTTATTGGTGAAAATAAAAAAGGGACTCTTACATAATGGAAAAATTAAATGGAGTTTTTGGCCAAAACAATAGTTTTGTTAAAGGCAAAGAATAAAACCAAGCATCTCATAATCCCCTCACAAGAATAAAGGAAACATGTACATCTGCTTAGAACAGTATAAAAGGTGCAACGTGAAATGGAAACTTCTTTTGCACCCTAACCAGACTTCTTTTCTCAATGCAACTCCCCCACCCTCACCAACAGTTTATTGTGTGTCCCAGGAGAAACAGGAAGCATGGTCCAGCATCTTTGGTCCAGTCAGGTGTGTTTCTCGGAAATATGCAAACTCAGTGACTCAGACTCAGTCCTGGAGGCATGGCGCACTGTGACTCTGAGGCAGGCTGTGCAAATGGGCCCAGGGTGCCCCAGGCAGAGCCTGAGTGGTGAGGGGAGGAGCAGCTGCTCCTTTGGCGCCACCTGCCCTCGCTGTAGGTTTTCCTGGGAGTGGCTCAGGTGTGCTGTCCTCTCAGTGCTTTCACAGAAGTTCTGATGGTGACCAGGGGACAGCCTGGTATAACAGGCTGTTTGTGAAGCCAGCATGGTGATTTTAGGCACCTCAGAGGCTGGGATAAATATTAGAATTTATCTATCAGTGTTTGGCTTGGTGGAGAGAGGAACAGCAAGCTGTTTGATTTTATGGGTATAGTTATCAAAATAATCTGGGTAGAATGGGTAATTAGTAATTAAATTAATTAGCCAATTCTGCAATGAAGAGTAAATTTCCTTTCTTTTTTTTAATTTTATTTTTTTATATATATTTTATTGATTATACCGTTACAGTTGTTCTGTTTCCCCCCTTCATTCCCCTCCACCCGCACACTCCCTCCCCCACCATTCTCCCCC
>NW_028089587.1:0-841 GCF_014824575.4 Sturnira hondurensis
TGAAATGGACAAATTTCTAGAAAAATATAATCTTCCAAAACTCAATGAAGAAAAAGCAGAAAACCTGAACAGTCCAATAATAGCAGATAAAATTGAAGAAGTAATCATTAAACTCCCATCACACAAAAGCCCTGAACCAGATGGTTTCACAGAAGAATTCTACAAAGCTTTTAAGGAAGAGCTAACCCCTATTCTTCACAGACTATTCCAAAAATCCAAAAGAAAGGAAAACACCCTAACTCTTTTTATGAAGCCAGCATCATCCTAATTCCAAAGCCAGATAGAGACACAACAAGGAAGGAAAACTTTAGGCCAATATCTCTGATGAACATAAATGCTAAAATCCTCAGTAAATTATTGGCAAATTGCATCCAAAAATGCATCGAAAAGATCATACACCACGACCAAGTTGTATTCATCCCAGGGATGCAAGAATGGTTCAATTTTCACACATCAGTAAATGTAATACATCACATAAATAAAAGCAAAGACAAAAACCACATGATCATATCAATAGATGTGGACAAAGCTTTTGATATGGTACCACACCCATTTATGATAAAGGTACTTAGAAAATGGGAATAGAGGGTGCATTCCTCAATATAATAAATGCCATATATGAAAGACCTACAGTCAACATCATACTCAATGGGTAAAAACTAAAAGCTTTTCCACTAAGATCAGGAACAAGACAAAGTTGCCCACTTTCACCACTTCTATTCAGTATAGTATTACAAGTTCTAGCCACAGCAATGAGACAAGAAAAGGAAATAAAAGGCATCCAAATCAGAAAGGAGGAAACAAAACTGTCATTGTTTGCAGATGACATGATAGTGTACAT
>NW_028089588.1:0-575 GCF_014824575.4 Sturnira hondurensis
ACTGCACCACTGAATTCCACAGGTATCCTACCACAGAAGTTCACACCATAAATCCAGGGAGCCAGAACAGGTCAATTTAAGAAGCTGAGGCCAACAAGAAGAGCATCACAAAACAATAGGAAGACAAAGAAACAATCCCCAAGTGAAAGAAAAGGAAGAAGTCTCAGAAAGAATGTTAGATGAAATAGAAGCAAGTCAACTATCAGATATTGAATTCAAAGCACTAGTTATCAGGAAATTCAAAGAGCTTACAACAAGCTAACAGAAACTACAGGGAACTACAATGAACTCTCTGCAATCTACACCAAAATGAAAAAGGAATTAAAAACCATCAGCAAAGGCCAAGAGGAAAAGAAGAATACAATTTCTGAACTGAAGAACACAGTAGAAGGTATGAAGAGTAGGATTGATGAGGCGGAACGCCGTATAAGTGAGCTCAAAGACAGGGTAGAAAGAATCTCCCAGATGGACCAAGTAATGGAAAAGAGAATCAGAAAAAAATGAGGAGAGTCTAAGAGAAATGCAAGACAATACGAAACGTAATAATATCCGAATAATAGGAATACCAGAAGGGG
>NW_028089589.1:0-824 GCF_014824575.4 Sturnira hondurensis
GGGGCAAGAAGTGTGACGGCTTGAGCCTGTACAAGGTTTAGGGGGTGGGGAGGCTCAAACCTGAAATTCTGGAGTGGGGCCTTGAGAAGGCTTGGAAAACCTCCTGCCCCTGAGCGCTGCAAGTGCAGCTACAGGGCATGGGTGGGGACTGGGCATTTCTGGATGCGAGGAAGGGAGTCAACATGGCCGCCACGGGGTAGGCCAGGCAAGGACTTGGCCTGTGAGCCGGGAGGGGTCCTGATCTGCAGGGAACCCAGGAAGCGGTGAGGACAGCCCCACGGGGCAAGAGGTGTGAGTGCTGTGAGCCTGCACGGGGTTTAGGGAATGGGGAGGGTTCAAAGGTGAAATTCTGGAGTCGGGCTGGAGGAGGCTTTGAAGGCCTCCTGCCTAGGTGGGAAGAGCAGGAGCGGGCGCAGTAAGTGCAGATACTGGGCGCGGGTGGGGTGGCATTTCCGGATGTGAGGGGGAGTCGACATAACGTGGCCGCCAGGAGGCAGCCTGCCGATCTGGGCTGTGAGCAGAGGAGGGCTCATTGGTGAAATTCTGGAGTGGGGCCTTGAGAAGGCTTTGAAAGACTCCCGCCTTGTTATGAGGAGCAGCAGAGGGCGCCCTAAGTACAAATCCTGGGCTCTGGTGGGAGCGGGCATTTCCAGACTAGCAGTCATTGCAGCGTGGCCTCCAGGAGGAAGTCAGCACAGTGAAGTGGCCACGAGAGGGTTCTTGGGGCAGGAAGACTCTGTGGGACAAATTAGCGTGGGGACAGAGGGAAGACGAAGCTCTGTTCTGCAGAGGATCCCCCAGAAGTTTAAAAACAGACCTTGGTT
>NW_028089590.1:0-589 GCF_014824575.4 Sturnira hondurensis
TCCACAAAGCGTGTTTAGTTGCCTTCCGTGAGAGAGCATCTTCCATCCCCATATGAGAAGGAGGAAGACTGGAGAAAGGCAGCATCAGTGCGGGTGGGAATTTCTTTGCCAACGGGACCAAAACCGTGCAGTGTGATTGAGACCTGGAGAAGTCCCTGAAGAAGTCTGGCTACGTCTGCAGGGCAATGATCCAGTCCAGGCAGGGGTTTCCAAAAATCCAGCCTCATGGCTTCAGAATGAATCAACCAACGAACAGTACAGGTACGTGTCAGGTATGCCATGCACGAGTCCTTGGTTTTAGAAGGAAACTCACTGAAGCTGCACAAAGGGGCAGTGAGCTCTCTTACAAGGCAGCAGGGCACGAAAGCAGGAGACGAGAGGCTTTAAAAGCTGCTTGGCGCTGAAACATCTTCACATCAGCAGGACAACAGCGTTCTTGAATGCCAGCTACCCTTCTTCGGGGTGAAAGGGGCCAGCCACCTGCTGCTTATGGGATTTGGGAGAAAAGGTCCCTGGGTGGGGCCATCAGAGGAAATTGGGTTCACGCATTTGCTGCCGCGCTGATGCCCCACCAAAAGCAACCACAGCG
>NW_028089591.1:0-193632 GCF_014824575.4 Sturnira hondurensis
AGAGGCAACCACACATTGATATTTCTCTCCTTCCCTTCCCCTCTAAAGATAAGTAAATAAAAAATACTAAAAAAAAAGATGATGGATACAGACTTTAAATTTTATTAAGATACTCTTTACGTAAAGTTCAGTTCATTCTTACTTTAGTATACAGTTCTGTGAGTTTTAGCAAACAGTTGTATAAAATCATCATAGTCAAGATATATTTCAGTTCTATTTCTACCCCCAAATCCTCAATACTCCTTAGTATAGTCAGTTTTTCTCCCCAGCCTGAGCCCCTGGTAACCGTTGACTTGTTTTCCATCCTTTTTTTTTTTTTTTGCCTTTTGACTGTCATGTAAAATGGAGTCATACAATAAGTAGCTTACTGAGTCTGGCTCCTTTCACTTAGCACAGTGCACTTAAGATTCAACTTAGTATGTGTACACTGATAAGCAAAATCGAATCCATGCCTTCAATATGGGTAATTACAAAATGTGATAAGTACTAAACAGAAAAAGAGCAGGTGGCTGAGAGAACTTACAACAATGTGTTTTTTTTTTCACCTAATATTCTTTGTTTTTTAAATTTTTCGATTGCAGCTCACGTTCAGTATTGTTCTGTGTTGGTTTTAGATGTATGGCATGGAGGTGGAGATTTGTGTACTTTGCAGAGTGGTTCCACAGATGTGTTATCTTTGGATGAGAGCAGAGTTTGGCACATTTCAGTCCTGGGCTGCTGACTGTTTTTGTAAATAAACTTTTATTGGAACACACAAAAAAGTTCACTTAATAAATTAAATTATTCTTATTAAAAAAGATTCAGCCTAGTCATGTATCAAATGTTTATTGCTTTTTATTACTGAGTAGTATTCCATTATGTGGATGTAGATATTTGCATGTCCATTCACCAATTGAAGGGTGTTTGGGTTGCTTCTCACCTTTTGGTGATTACAGATGAAGCCACCAAGAAGTTTTTTTTTAAGGTTTTTACATTTCAGTCTGGTGTTCTTTTTGAATTAATTTTTCCGTATGATAGAAGGTATGGGTTAAGTAACTTTTTTGGCATGTGGATATCCAGTTGTTTGAAAAGACTACCTTTATTGAAGTGCCTTGGTATCTTTGTCAAAAACCAAGTGACAGTATGTGTGTGGGTACATTCCAGGTCTCTATTCCGTTGATCTGTCTTGATCACCATTCACCCCGTCTTTATTACTGTGGCTTTATAGTAAGCCTTGATGTAGTATATAGTAGGAATCTTCCATTTTTTTCTTTTTTTTTAAGATTTATGTATTTTAGAGAGAGGGAGAGAAATATTGATTGGATGCCTTTTGCATGCCCTCTACTGGGGACCTGGCTCACAACCCAGGCATGTGCTCTGAATGGAAATTGAACTAGTGATCTTTTGGTTTGAAGACTGGTGCTCAATCCACTGACCCACACCAGCCAGGGCCATGATTGTCCTTTTTCAAAATTGTTTTCCTTGTTCTAATTCCTTTGCTTTTTAACCTAAGAATCAGTATGTTGATTAAAAAAGAAAGCTTTGCTAGAATTTTGATTAGATATTTTGAAATTTTACATTGGTGTAATACTAGATTCACAGAAAGTAGCAAAATAAATATAAAGGGGATTATATATACCCTTCACCTAATTTCCCTCACTGTCATTATATCTTACATAACTAAAGTACAATATCAAGACCAGGAAATAGACATTGGTGTAATTCACAAAGTTTATTCAGATTTTACAGTTGTATGTGCACTTAACATGCATTTTTGTGACTGCATTTGTATATTTATAATTCTGTGCAGTTTTATCACATGCATAGATGGTTTTAACCACTGCCACCAGCAAGATACAGAACTAACTTTTCCATCATCACAGAGACCCCTCATACTACTTGATGGCTCTAGTAGCACTTAGGTGTATTTAACGTCATTCGAAACAATTTTGGTTAGATTGCATTGTGGTAGTTGTCATATCACCATGCATTTAAAACTTATAAAAATTGGTGGATTTTTGTGTAGCCTTTTTAATATTGAAGATGGAAGAAAATATACGTTTTTGGCATATTGTGCATTATTGCTTCAAGAAAGGTAAAAATGCAACTGAAATGCAAAAAAAAAAAGGATTTGTGCAGTGTATGGGGAAGGTGCTGTGACTGATTAAATGTGTCAGAAGTGGTTTACAAAGTTTCTTGGTACTATTGACATTTTAGTCAAATAATTCTTTGCTGTGGGCCTGTCTTACACATTGGAAGATGTTTAGCAGCACCCCTGGCCTCTACCCACTAGAAGCCAATAGTGGGCAATAGCTGATAAACTCAAAATACCCAAATCAATAAAGTTATTGGTGAAAATGAAAAATGTGTCCTTTATTTTATGAAAAAAACATAACGGACTTTGTGGCCAACCCGAGAGTTACATTCATCCCAGTCCCTCACCTTCCCGTATTCTGTTTCTAATTCCTGGCAGCCATTAATGTGTTGTCCATAATTTTGTTATATTGGAGGCTCTTATATAAATAGAAACCATATAGTACATAACCTGTTGAGATTGACTTTTTTTTAATTCAAATAATTCCCATGAGATACATCCAAGTTTTATATTCCAACAGTTAATTCCTTTCTATAGCCGTATTGTATTCCATGGTATGGATGTACCACAGTTTGTTTACTAGTCAGTGTTTGAAGGATATGTAGGTTTGTATTAGTTTGCTGCCGTAAGCAAGGACCACAAACTGAATGGCTTAAACAACAAGAATTTATTGTTTCACAGTTCAGGAGGCTAGAAATCCAAGACCAAGTTGTCAGCAGGATTGCTTTTTTCTGTGGACTGTGATCTGTTCTATGCCACTTACCTAGCTAGCTTCTGGTGGTTTACTGGCAATCTTTGTGTTCTTGGTTTATGGAAGCATCACATTGGTCTCTGCCTTCATCTTCACATGATGCTTTCACTGTGTGCATGTCTATCAACAAATTTCCTCTTAATAAGATACCAGTCATACTGGATTAGGACCCACACTAATGACCTCATTTTAACTTGATAACTTCTGTAAAGACCCTAATTCCAAAAAAAGATGATATTCTGAGGTACTTGAGATTAGGACATCAAAATATGAATTTTGGGGTAAGATAATTCAACTTATAACAGGGTTGTTTCCAATTTCTGGCCATTGCAAGTAAAGTTGCTGTGAACATTCTTGTGAATGTTTCTGTGTGGACATAGATTTTCATTTTTCTGGGATAAATGCTCTAAGATATCTTATTTTTAACCCTGTGAAAGTTGCAGTAAAAATATTACAGTGTGGGTTATGTGTATCTGAGAGATACATTCATTTACTAGTATGTGCTGAAATGCAAAAAGAAAAAACACTAAAACACTATTAAAAACACTGCAAATTTGCATTTATATAATAAAATACATGATTTTTTTACTTATTTTCAGTCATAATCTAGAAGTTACTAAACAAATAAATGAAAACATAAAGAATAAAACATTTTCAGATAATGAGAATGTGGATATTGCTAAAAAAAAATACAACCTCCAAAATTTCTTCAATGTTAATGAATTAGAATCTGTAACAGTTAACTTTGCAAAACATTTAAAACAGTGATAGCACCTGGCTGGCGTAGCTCAGTGGATTGAGTGCGGGCCTGCGAACCAGACGATCGTGGTTCGATTCCCAGTCAGGGCATATGCCTGGATTGCAGGCCAGTTCCTTGCAGGCTAACTACCAGCAGGGGATGCACAAAAGGCAACCATACATTGATGTTTCTCTCCCTCTCTCCTTCCGCTCTAAAAATAAATAAATAAATAAAACAGTGATGGTAAACAATATTGCTATTCCCAAGGTATAAGTACTTTTTACAACACTTGCAAAAATATTTCGATAACCAACTTGAGTAACATTCACTGAAGTTCTTCAACATTTCTTGGATTACCAAATTGATATATTTTTCCAGGTATTTTCAATGGTTAGTGGAAAAAAATCATACAACACTAAGTTTGAAGTTCACGGGGGATAAAAGCTACACCAAGTCACTTCAGAGCTTGTGGTATCTCAGATAAAAATTACAGTCAAATTCACACACTCTTACAAAACACGTGTTATAACCAAACTGACGGCAGCTTAAGTGTTATGGCTTACTGTCAGTCACATACAAACACATGGCTTAGTCAAACCTATGCACCTGATATATGTAATAATTTTTAAGAAAAGACTTTGTATCTCAAATCTGCCGCGACCTCCACATTAGTTAATGGTAAAATTTAAAATTTATGGTTTACATATAAGTTGCACAGTGTGTTTATTGGTACATTTTTATATTGTAATTTGATTACCACCATAGCTTTAGCTAATGTTCTATCCCGTCACGTAATCATCATTACTTTTTTGTGGTGAGTGTGTACGGATTTTAGGAAAAACTTCTAAACTCTTTACCAGAGTGTCTGTACCATTTTACATTTTCACCAGTAATAATGTATGAGAATCAATTTCTTTGTATGTTTGCTATGATTTGGGTTTGTCACTACTTTTTTTTGTGACCATTCTGGCAGGTTACAGTGATATCTCATTGTGTTTTTTATTTGCATTTTCTTCAATTTTAGCACGTTACTAAAGTTTCTGGATACTCTTTTCTCTTACACTTAAGTTCTTATCTATCTATTTATGTATGTATGTATCTATGTACTTTTTTATTTGTTGAGGAGAAGGGAGGAAGAAAGAGGGGAAATGTCAATGTGTAGTTGTGTCTCTTGGGCCCCCTACTGGAGACATGGCCTGCAACCCATGCATATGCCCTAGATTAGGAATCCAACTGGCAACCCGTCAATTCACAGGCCAGTACTCAACCACTGAGCCACACCAGCCAGAGCAAAGTTCTTGATTGTTGATATTAGTATGATTACTTATTTGCTATCATATAATAAAAAGAAAATAACTTCAGAAGAACAGAATCAGCAGTACAACGAACAACAAGACTATTAAGTTACAGTTTTCTTTATATTTCTTTTTGTTCTTAGAATTCATTCCACTATGGATAAAGTCTCTTTTTAAAACTCTTACTGTAAATGTTCTCTTTGTATGTTCATGGTATTTATTTGATATACATTATAGATTAGGGTTTTTTCCTAATGTTTTTCAACCACAGGGATTTCAAAAAATCAGTTTCATTTTTTGAACAGGTAATTAATTTTCCTAAATCAGAAGTTAAAATTATTTGAAAAGGTACACATAGACATCTCAAGAGATTCCTGCCACCTTATTCCTTCTTTCATCTCCTCCATATATATGGGCAACTCTTAAAACGTGTTTCTTGTTAATACTTCCAGAATTTTTCTTTCTGTGCAAACAAGCAAATGCTTCACCCATGTATACATTTTATTTTACAGTTATTTTTTGCTGTGTTTATTGGTTTTATTATTTTTAAACATATGTTATTGATTATGCTATTATAGTTGTCCCATTTTTTTCTTCCCTTTCTTCCCTTTGCCCTGCATCCCTCTCCCATCATCATTTCTTTCCCTTCCCACCACCATTTCTCCTCCCTTAGTTCATGCCCATGGGTCGTACATATAAGTTTGTTGGCTTCTCTATTTCCCATACTACTCTTAACGTCCCCATGTATTTTGTACCTATCATTTCTGCTTTTTATTCCCTGTACCTTTCCCCCATTCTCCTGCCCACCCCTCCCTGCTGATAACCCTCCATGTAAATCTCCATTTCTGTGATTCTGTTCCAGTTCTAGTCATTTGCTTTGTCTGTTTGTTTTAGGTTCAGTTGTTGATAGTTTCGAGATTGTCGGTTTACTGTTCACAGTTTTGATCATCTTCTTTTCCTCAGATAAGTCCCTTTAACATTTCATAGAATAAGGGCTTGGTGATGATGAACTCCTTTAACTTGATCTTATCTGGGAAGCACTTTCTCTGCCCTTCCATTCTAAATGAAAGCTTTGTTGGATAGAGTCATTTTGGATGCGGGTCCTTGCCTTTCATGACTTCAAAGACTTCTTTCCAGCCCCCTCCTGCCTGCAAGGTTTCTTTTGAGAACTCAGCTGATAGTCTAACGGCCATGCCTTTGTAGGTAATTCTCTTTTTTTCTTGCAGCTTTTAAGATTTTCTCCTTATCTTTAATTTGGCTAATGTAATTATGACATGCCTGGCTGTGTTCCTCTTTCTGTTCAGCTTCTTTGGGGCTCTCTGAGCTTCCTGGACTTCCTGGAAGTCTTATTTCCTTTGCCAGATTAGGGAAATTCTCCTTTATTATTTCTTTAAATAACTTTTCCACTTGTTGCTCTTCTCCTTTTGGAGCCCCTATAATTCGGATGTTGGAATATTTAAAGGTGTCCCAGAGATCCCTAAGCCTCTCCTCATTTTTTAAAATTCTTGTTTCTTCATTCTGTTCTGGTTTAGTGTTTCTTCCTTCTGGTCCAAACTGTTGGCTGGAATTCCAGTTTCCTTCCCCTCATTGTTGATTCCCTGTACATTTTCCTTTATTTCACTTTTCACTTCCTTCATTTTTTCCCTCTAATTTGCCCCGATACTCAACCAATTCTGTGAGCATCCTGATTACTAGTGTTTTGAACTCTGCATCCAATGTATTGGTTCTCTCTTCATCACTTAGTCTATTTTTGTGGAGCTTTGATCTGTTCTTTCATTTGGGCCTTTTTTGTTTGTTTGTTTTCACTTGCCTGTTACATAGTAAGGGGCGGAGCCTTTGGTGTTCACCAGGAGGGTGGGGCAACCCAGTTGCTGTGTTGTGATGCTATATGTTGGAGAGTGAACAAAGCCACTTGCTCTGCTCTCTGCTGGTTTTTAGTCACTTGCCCTGTTACCCAGAAGCAAATTGGGCCCTTCTGGTACTGATTCCTGGGTGGGTGGGTTTGTGTACGTTCTAGGAGCCTGTGGAGTCTCTCCAACCAACTGTCCCACGGGGCTGAGAGTTTCTATCACTGCTGCAACCCCCACAGGTTTTTTTTCAGTCAGAGTTTTTGAGGCTTTATTTCCGCATGTTGGAACCCTGGGTTGCATGGTCTATCTCGCTTCCCAGTTGTCCCTGCACTCTGCCAGCTGCCACCTTGCCCACCCTGGTCCTCCAGTCATTGCCTTGCCCTGAGTCTTCTCCACCGGGCTACCCACCTCCACCACTCCTACAGGTCTGGATGAATGTTTCTTCTTTGACTGCTTGGTTGTCGGACTTCCAAACAGTTCGATTTTCTTTCAATTCTGGTTGTTTTTTGCTTTTAAATTGTTGTCTTGCTTTTGGTTGTGTGAGGAGGCACAGTGTGTCTACCTACACTTCCATGTTGGTCAGAAGTCTGAGATTGTTTTTCTTAATGAAAATAGCATTTTTTAGCATTTTTGCCAAAATAATCATAAGTAAGGTGGGAAATATTTGCATATGAAGAATCTTCTCATACATGTTCTCAGGTTTTGCTACATCTTTTGTGAAGTGGATTATTACAACAAATCGTTTTCTGTAGAAGAGTTTTCTAATTGAGAAATTTCTTTTCTGTAATAGCTTAGCAGATAAATCATTGGTAGAACAAAGTGTGTCATAAAGGCAAAATTACCATAGTTATAAATTTAAGATAGCGGTTTCAAGTTCTCTGCAGTATACTTTTCAAGTATATTTAACACATATAAACATTAGTTTTAGTATATGCTATATTTGCCCTTAGTAATAACATAGTATTAGTTTTAATATTAAATGTTTGCCGAATCAGTTCACTTCCTTTCTGAGCATTTAGATAATCCTTTGGGGGATGTTTTGCAGGATGCATAGTATACTTGTGGTTTTTTTTAAAAGGTAGTCTTTTGGTCTCAGTGCTGTATGACAGTTTAAAAAATTCCTGTCATCTCAGCTTGAATTGAGAATTGTCTGTTGCCTCTCTTTCACAATTGAATGGTATATGAAAGTAGATGAAGTGCACTCATGGATATATAACAACAACATGGAATAGGATACTGGACAAATGTGAGGGCTCCTCATAATATCTATTACCAGTAATCTAACTACACATACAAAACATTCTGATACTCTTCTTACTGGATTATGTTTATGATCTATGCTAATATAAGCTCTCTTCCCCAAGGTTAATGGAATCACATGCCACATTTTAGGGATCAGTCACTCCTAATTCTTGGTATCATCACATGATGCCATTCTAGTATACTAGCCCTTTCTGCAGCTTGCCTGAACTGTTGCTAGAAGGTTTGTGTTGCTTTTTGGGGGGGCTTTAAGTTGTATGCTGTTTGTGGATAACTAACTATGAGGCTTGTACCATCAAATTTTGAACAAGGGAGAGAAAAGTTGAATATTTGTTTAGTGGGTTTCAGTGATAGTTTTCATACCCTATGATGAGTAACTTTAAAGGTGTAGCTGGGATTAGGTTGCATTGTTCAAGCAGTTCCATGTTTTTTTGTTGTTTCTTTGTTTTGGGGCAAGCTGGGTATCTCTGGATCCTTTGCCATAAAGTTACAGAAGGTTTGGTTCATTTTCACTGTATTAAATAGGAGACAAAACAATCTGTCAGAGTATTCTGAGTACAGATACCAATGGCCCATGTCTTAATTTATAAATCTACATTTCAAAAGATATCGATAGTTATAGTGTATAGTAGCACCCTTTTTTTCGGTGAAAAGATGTTCTCATTGGATTGGTAAAATCTTGTGTCTCTTTGACATGAGGGAAGCTTGCTTGATAAAAGGGAGTTTACATTTAAATTTTTCATTGTGTTATCCACCCAATAACATTTGCCAGCTGAATAATTTTTTAAGTGGACTGTTCAGAAGCATTAAGGAAATTGACACTTTTGTGAAACAGATTTCTGGAACTTCTTTGTCTGGAAAATCTAAAGCTATACACATTAAATAATGACTCCCTTTTTAAGCCCCCTCCAATCTGTAGTAACCACCATTCCACTTTCTGTCTCTGTGAGTTGGACTGCTACTTTGAATATATCATATAAGTAGAATCATATAAAATAGGGTGGGCAAAAGTAAGTTTATAGTTGTAAGTATATGAAACAGTTAATAAAGCTGTTGTAATTAACGTGTATTTCTTTTTCCATATTAACAGCTGTAAACCTACTTTTGCCCTCACCTGTATTTTTCTTTTTGTGACTGTTTGGCTTATTTCATTTATTAAAATGCCCCGAAGCTTCATCCATGTTGTAGCATATGACAGAATTTCCTTTCTTCATAAGAAAGAATAATATTCCATTGTATGTATATATTATATGCTGTTGATAGGCATGTGGTCTGCTTCTACCTCTTGGCTATGGTGAATACTGCTGCTATGAATGTGGGTGTGCAGCTATCTCTTTGAGACCCAGCTTTCAATTGTTTTGGTTATATGTATTCATGGAAGGGGGGTTTACGGCATTGATCATATGGCAGCTTTAAAATTTTTGAGGAACCTCCATGCTGTTTTCCATAGTAGTTGCATAGTTTACAACCCTACCAATAGTACATGGTTGTTAAATTTTTTCACATCCTTGCTGACACTGGTTATTATGTGTCTTTTTTATTCTAGTCATCCCAGAAGGTGTGGAATGGTATGTCATAGCAGTTTTGCTTTGCAGTCCTTGGCTCATTTTTTATTTGGGTTATTTGATTTTTTTGGTTGTTGTAGAAAAAAAATTTTTTTATTTTTAATTTTTATTTTATTTATTTATTTTTATTTAATTCTTATTCAAGTACAGTTTTCTGTTTTATATTTTAAGTGTATTCTGGATATTAACTTCCTATCAGGTATATGGTTTGCACATATTTTCTCCCATTCTTTAGGGTGCCTTTACACTCTGTGGATTATGTTCTTTGGTCTGTAAAAGTTTTGATGTAATCCTGTCTGTTTTTCCTTCTGTTACCCTATGTTTTTGGTGTCATAACTAAGAGATCATTGCTAATTTCGGTGTTGTGAAGCTTTTCCCTTGTTTTTTTTTTTCCCTAGGAGTTTAATTTTTTTTTAAGATTTTATTTATTTATCTTTAGAGGGGAAGGGAAGGAGAGAGGGAGAGAAATATCAATGTATGGTTGCCTCTCATGCGTCCCCTGCCGGGAACCGGGAACTGGCCTGCAACTCAGGCATGTGCCCTTGACTGGGAATCGAACCGCGATCGTGTGGTTCGCAGGCCTGCGCTCAATCCACTGAGCTATACCAGCCAGGGCGGAGTTTAATATTTTTAAGTCTTACATTGAGATCTGTAATTCAGTTTGAATTCATTTTTGTATATGGTGTGAGATAACGAATGGTCCAATTTAATTCTTTTGCATGTAGACATCCAGTCTTCCTAGCACCATTTATTGAAGAGACTATCTTTTCCCCACTGAGTGGTTTTGGCATCTTTGTCAAAATATTATTTAATTCTTTTTTTAAAAAGGCTTTTATTTATTTATCTTTAGAGGGGAAGGGAAGGAGAGGAGAGAAACATCACGTGCCGTCCCCCACCGGGAACTGGCCTGCAACCCAGGCACATGCCCCGACTGGGAATCGAACTGTGATCCCCTGGTTTGCAGGCCCACGCTCAATCCACTGAGCCACACCAGCCAGGGAAAAAATTATTTAAATACATAGGCCAGGATGTATTTTTGGTCTTTATATATAGTATTCCATTGGTCTGTGTATCTGTCTTCATGCCAGTACACAATCCTCTTGATTACTGTAGCTTGGTGATGTTTTGAGATCAGGAAGTGTAATTCGTTCAACTTTGTTCCTTTTTTCTAAATTGTTTTAGTTATTTGGCGTTCCTTCAATTTCATAATGAATTTTTGTATTTCTATAAAAAAGTGTTCTTGGGATTTTTATAGGGATTATGTTGAGTCTGTAGATTGTCTTGAGTAGTATGGACGTCCTTACAATATAGTCTTCCAATCCATTAGTGGGGTATCTTTCCATTTAGTTGTGTTTTCCTTAATTTCATTTAGCAGTGCTTTGTAATTTTCAGTGTGTTCCATCTTCTTGGCTAGGTTTATTCCTAAGTATTGGATTCTTTTTGGTGCTGCTGTAAATAGAAATTGTTTTCCTAATTTCCTTTTTGGATTGTTCATTGTTTGTATATAGAAGCACAAGTGATTGTTGTGTGTTGATTTGTATCCTGCAGCTTTGCTGACTTTTTAAATTCTAATAGCTTGTGTGTTTGTGTGTGAAATCTTTAGGGTTTTTACATATAAGGGCATATCATCGGTGAACATAGATAATCTTACTTCTTCCTTTCTAAGTTGGATGCCTTTTATTTCTGTTTCTTGCCTAATTGCTCTGGGTAGGACTTCCAATACTGTGTGGAATAGAAGTGGTAGGAGTGGGTATTCTTGTATTGTCCTGAATTTGGGAAGCTTTCAGGCTGTTACCATTCAATATGATATTAGCTGTGAGCTTTTCATAAGTGGCCTTTATTATTTGGGGGTACTTTCCTTCTATTCCTGGTTTGTTGAGTATTTTTATCATGAAAAGGTGTTGAATCTTATGCCTTTTTTTCCTGCATCAGTTGAGATGATCATGAAGGTTATTTTGGTCTATCACTTTTTTTTAAGGCATCATTGTTGAATACACTGATTTCATCCTTTTTCATATCATGGTGCACATAAATTAATGACTGAAAGTCTGCAGTACACTGAAAAATATATTTTTTGCCAATCTGACAAGAAAACTAGGTATAATTTTGATTCATCTACACCAGATGGCTGTTGTTGTATTGACTGTTGTCATTTTTTTTAATTGAAAAGAGGTCAGCACTATAACTAGTCAGGTACTACATGTTTTTTTTTTTAAAGATTTTATGTATTTTTAGAGGGGAAGGGAAGGAGAAAGGGAGAGAAACATCAATGTATGGCTGCCTCTCGTGGGTCCCCTGCTGGGAACTGGCCTGCAACCCAGGCATGTGCCCTGACTGGGAATCGAACCATGATCATGTGGTTCACAGGCCCACGCTTAATCCACTGAGCTACACCAGCCAGGGCAGGTACTACATGTTTTAAGAATTCTTTCAGTAATCCAGTGTGTCTTGCAGCATACCAATATGCCATGGCACACCAGTTAAAAATTGCTGCTTATATATTAATATCCTATGAACAGAATTGAATTTTTCTTGTTCATTATTCTCTTAATGTAGTACATTGCAATGATTGATTTTCATATGTTGAACTAGCCTTGCATTCAGGGAATAAATCTCACTTGATCATGGTGTATTGTGTGGGGGTGACTTTTGCCCTCAAGTCCCCCCATCTGCCACGGATGGAAGTAAACACTACCAAGATATGATCTGCTTGGGGAGGAGAGGTGGCCAGTTTCTCAGAGGAAAAAGACCTTGAGCCCCTTCCTCCAGGGGCTTTTATTGAGTTGTAATACACAGGAGCACAGGGCGGCAAGGATCAAGCAGTAGATAAGATTTCAAAGAAATCTGAGGGCTTAGTCTGAGTCAGAGTCTGTCAGGAAGGGGGTTTTGCACAAACTTTAGGGTTTCCTGCTTGGACCCTTAACATATGAATGAAAGCACCCTTAGCAAAGCAGGTTTTAAAGCATTTTTTAGGAATTCTTTCTTATGCCAGGTTTCCCCAGATGGATCCACTCTAGCAAGGCAAGGGAGCTGCACACCTCCCCATCAGGTTTTCAGGCTTAAGTGGATAAGAGTCAGGAAGCGCTTCTCCCAGAGGACATGGGGACTCGGGCTATGTCACATAGCCAGGGGACAGGGGTCTATTGCTTACTCTTTGTTGCAGTGCCCCCACCCCCAGTCCTTCCATGACGGCCTCCCAAGTGATCGAGTCTGGCTTAGGTTGCCCCTCACTGTGAGAAGTCTCACTGACTTCTGACCATGCTTTGGGGGCAGGGAGAGGAAACTGAGGGAGCATTTGCTACCAGTGACAAAGCCTTTGTCTCCTGTGGTTCACATTCCAGAGGTCACTTGCTCATCCTTAGCCAGAGGAGGTAGTTACAATTCCTGAAACCAGGCAGAGCGGTCCCCAACAGTATTGTACTTTTAATGTGCTGTTGAATGGTTTGCCAGTAGTTTGTTAAGGGTTTTGTATCAGTATTCATCAGGGATATCTATCAGTCTATGTATTTTGGTAGTATCTTTTTCTGGCTTAAATTTAATTTTTAAAAAATAATTTATGTGTTTTATCCCTGACTGGTGTGACTCATTGGGTTGGGTGTTGTTTCATAAACCAGGTTTGATTCCTGGTTAGGGCACATGCCTGGGTTGTAATTTGGGTCAGCAGTTGGGGGTGAGCAGGAGGCAACCGGTTGATGTTTCTCTCCCTCTTTTCCTCTCTCCTTTCCTCTTTCTCTAAAAATAAGTAAGTAAACAAACAAAGTGTTTAAAAATAATTTGCATGTTTTAATTTTTAGGAAAGCTTAAGATTAGAGCAAATTAAAATGATTTTAGAGATCAACATGTATGTGATTTCTGGTCATTGTCATTCTGTAGAATTACCAAATGAAGAACTAATCTTTTAGATCTGAACTAAGAAATGGGAAGTACCTGTATACTGTGTTCATAAACTTCATTGTGGGATCATATTTGCATTGAATATGAATATAATTCAGGCCTATGAATTGTGTATATTGGATGTAAATAGAAAGAAAAGTGGTTTTTACTGAGTGGATGCTAATTCTAGATATTTTAATAAGGTTACCAGAAGTGGAAGGTAAAAAATATTGAAGATACAGCATGCTGTATTTTGTGGCCATACTAAAATAAAAAAAATGTTGTCAGTAACCACAGTTCTGAATTTTAGATTAAAATTTCCCATTATTGCCTATAAAGTGGTTTAATTTACACTTTGGCTTTATTATTGTTTATTAATTGAATTTCACTTGTTGCTTCTCCATCTTCATATGAATAAACTCAGTATTTCAGTTAGATACTATTTACAACCTTGAAAAAATAAATGTGAAACCTTTTAAAAAATACATATTTAGAGAGGGAAAGGGAAGGAGAAAGAAAGAAACATTGATGTGAGAGAGAAACATTGAGCTGCATGGATTGCCCTTTGTATGTGCCCTGACCAGTAATTGAACCCTTGACCTTTTGGTTTGTGGGATGACACTCAGCCAACTGAGCTACACCTGCCAGGGCTGAAAGTTTTTGATGTAATCAGTTAGAGAATATAAAATATTTGGATTTCCATTGATATCCAGGCAGGATTATCCTGTCTTCATCTACTTTGCTTTGGAATCTGCCAGTGAGCCAGTGGTGCCCAGTGTGAAGTGGGTGTGATGGTAATAATGCACTGTGGTTATATTGTGCTGTATACCATTTGAGTGTTAACATATGAATTTAGCTCATGGTTGTAAATTTGATTTTTAGATCTAGATATTCATTCATGCCAGCTAATTGGTGGGTCTCACCTCTGAAATATTGCTAGCTACTACACCCAGTTGTGTTTTCCACTGTATATTCATGATGTCTTAACAGACAAAGTTTTGTCAGTGGGGGGAATATATATATATGTGTATATTTTTTAATTAGTTCAAAAAGCTAGATGCAGAGTATGGTATTCAGGTATAAGTGAGATGAAAAGTGAGCATTGACAGTACTTAAAAAATTACTCATGATTGAGCTGTTGACTTTGGCAGACTAAGATATGATTTTAGGGTGATGGTATACAATGAAACAAACATTTTACCTGTTTCTGATATTATCTTGGGTTAGGGCCATATAATGTCTAGTCAATTGCAGCTTGTTAGGGCAGACTTGGAATTAGATGGCTTATATCTGTCCATCAGGTATGATAGATATCCAGTGTCTAGCAGCAGTGAGGGCCAGTAGGTGGATGGATAAGAGGAGGACAGTACTGTGGCATTAAGATCAGGACAACTGGAGAGACACAGGGAGACTTATTAGGGTGTGTTTAGGTGCAGGATTCCAGTTCCTGAGATGGGGTTAGTAGATAACATTGCAGCAAGAACAAGGTAGGGTATTACTGAACCTCAGGCATAGGGTACAGCTGAGTACAGGGTGATAGAGTAATGGGTGTGCAGGAGTGAGGTAGAAACCTTTTCTTATTTCTCTCCCCATCCAAAAGAAAAAGTCCAACTGGTAGTACTTGTGTTCTAGATTTTCTACAGAAATTAGAACTCATGGTCAAAAACTGTGGCAGGCTGAGTATGTAGATTGGGTCAGGTGATCCTAATTGTGTTTAGGACTCAAGTCACATTTGGAAAGTATTGGGGAGTGTGGATAGACAAGGAAATGAGGAAGATTGCTGAGCACCTACTATCATGCACTTAAAAATAGGTGAACAGGTGGGTTTTTCCAGTTCTGTCTGGCGTCAGTTTCTGGACAGTGTATAGTGATGCCATATCTGTGTAGTCTGAGCCCCAGCTCGCTCTTTCCCCTCTTCCAGAAAGTAAAAGTTGATTTTGAATTATTGTAGTAAACTACCCATATTGTTCCACAATCATAAGTAAGTAGTTTCAGTGTGTGGGTGTTAGGTTAGTTACATTTTTGTACCATGAATTAAACCATGCCAAACATTCAGTTAATTCCTACATTTAAGTGTTTGTGTTACAATGCTGGCATTTCAGAAGGCTATATACATTTCGTAGATGTGAGCCTTATGGATAGAAGGGTGTTACCTTTTGGGGAGGAGTGTTAGATAATGGTTAGATACACGTATCTGTTGAATTTGCTGGCTTTTAGCAGTTGAATGTATCTACACTTTTAGGGAAAGAAGTAACACACCAGCTATTTTAAATGCTCACCCACTCCTAAATAATACATGAATTCTGAGGAACCTTGGTTAAAATTATAATTTATAATTATAAATTATAACGATGGCTGTTTTGTAGTTTGTAAAACTTTTGTCTTGATACCACTTGATTTGAGTTAGAAGAACTTCAAAACGATTCTGTGAAAAATCAAAAGATTTTATAGAAGTGGGAGAAGAAAGTGGTTTTTTTTTCGGTTATTAAATTAGTTTAACTTGGAATCTTTGAGTATCAGGTTATGAACATATATTCATTATAGATAACTTGAAAAGTTATGGTGATGAAGTTTCAGCTTTTAGATCTCTATTCAAAAGCAGTACTTTTGAGAATGTTTGCTCAAATTTAATGTATAGAATTAATCTATTATGACTTATTACTTTTTAATCCAGTAATTATATATGAATTTATTTAACAAAACTTGAATGGCTTACACAGCCTAAGGAAGTGGTTTTACAGTATATTATGCAATTTATCTACAAATGTGTTCCTTTAGTTTTCAGTAAGGAGAAACAGAAGTTAGTTTTTATTGGATATATTTTTTCCCCAAAAGGAAAACAGTGATTGAGAGTTAAAGCAAATTCCATTTCTTTGCTTTATCATGCAAAGCTGTTGGAATGTTAACTCTTTTTATAGTAGTTATAGAGAATTGGTACATGTGATAAAAACCTCAGAAGTTTTTCCTTGACACTAGGTGAGAGCTCCACCTTGTGATCTTTTAGCATATTTAAAAAATATATTAATAACCTGCAGTAGGCCAGAAATGGTATGATAAGTTTGCTTATTTAACTCAGTTTTATTGAACATTACATATTCTTCCAGTTTTGAGTTACCCAACTTAGGTCAAATGGTCTGATCATTTAAAGATCTTACTTGTGAAATTTGTTTTTTAAATAAAGAGACTTTCTTTTTAAAAAGATTTTACTTGTTTATTTGTTCTTAGAGAGAGGGGAAGGGAGGGAGATACAGAGGGGAAAAAACATTGATGTTTGAGAGAAACACTTATTGCTGGGGACCAGCCTACAGTCCAGGCCTGTGCCCTGTTTGTGGGATGACACCCAACCAACTGAGCCATGCCTTGTGAAATTTTTCAAAATATTTATTTATTTATTTTTAGAGAGGGGGGAAGGTAGGGAGAAATAGGGAGAGAGAAACATCAATGTGTGATCATCTCTTGTGTGCCCCCCAAAGGGGACCTGGCCA
Source organism: Sturnira hondurensis (assembly GCF_014824575.4). Lineage (NCBI taxonomy): Eukaryota > Metazoa > Chordata > Mammalia > Chiroptera > Phyllostomidae > Sturnira > Sturnira hondurensis. The sequence goes on from NW_028089591.1 coordinate 16,893, forward strand.
GCAACGAAGGCATGTGCCCTGACTGGGAATCAAACTGACAACCCTTTGGTTCACAGCTGGTGCTTAATTCACTGAGCCACACCAGCCATGGCTACTTGTGAAATTTTTTAATGTAAGTTTTTGGAAGAAGCAAACTGTGTTTATATACAGATGTAGCCATTTAAAGTAAAAAGGGAAAAAATTTCAGCCTTTCCCTGCAGATGAAGTTTACATTGTTTTAAAAAAGCAAAAACCAAAAAACCACTAACTTACACATTATCCAAGGTCTTTAAGTTACAAAGCAACTTTAATGTATAATTTCTGAGCAGTGAAGAACTGTTTTTGGTGACTAATTGGTTACTTAGAGAATGATTAAAATATCAAAAATTCAGATCCATGGAATTTAGTATTCTTATGTTTAGCATTAGGTGGCTGTAGAGGTAGGTGCCTTGTAGAAATAAATATATTTTCACATTTATTATTGCAAGTGGTTCCATCAGGACACAGATGGTTGCTGTCCTCTTCCTCCAGTGTATGCCCAGTGTCTTGCACTGCCTTTGGCACAGGGTAGATGGTTTTAGTAGGTAGGATGGATTTTTTTAATGGTTAGACACTTTTAAAACAAGAATTTGACTGGGATAGGGAGTTGAGCAATATAATATTTTTTTCTAAGCCTGTCAGGTGGTATTCTTTTTCAAATATAGGCACCTTGTCTGGGAGACTTAAATCTTTATAAATTCCTTTTTTCTTTTGTTTGCTGTGGTTTCTAGTTTCCAGATATGTGTTGGTATAACCCTATATTGAGCAAAATAGTTTCACCTGATAGGACTTCTTGTACACAACAAATTAAATTTGTGGTATGCAGATGAAGGTAGTTTGTCACACTCTGTTTATTTAGTGTTCTCTGCTTTTCAGAGTTGGTACATTCTTTTTGTCCCTTAGGAGGTTTTTTTTTTTTTTTTTAGCTTCCCAAACTTATTTTATTTTACTTACTTTTAATATATTTTATTGATTATGCTATTACAGTTGTCCCAGTATTCCCCCCCTGCTCCTCCCCTCCTGGTATCCCCCATTCCCTTTAGCAACCCCCACACCACTGTTCATGTCCATGGGTTATAGTTATAAATACTTTGGCTACTCCATTTCTTATACTATACTTTATATCCCCATGGCTATTCAGTATCTACTAATTTGTTCTTAATCCCTGAACCTTTTCCCTCATTTTTCTCCTTCCCCTCCCAGTTGATAACTCTCTAAATGATCTCCATATCTATGATTCTGTTTCAGTTCTGCTTGTTTGCTTAATTTGTTTAGATTGAATCGTTGATGGTTGTGAATGTATTGCCATTTTAATGTTCATAGTTTTGATCTTTTTTTCTTAGATAAGTCCCTTTAACATTTCATCTAATAGTGGCTTGGTGATGATGAATTCTTAGCTTTACCTTGTCTAGGAAGCACTTTATCTGCCCTTTGATTCTAGATGATAGCTTTGCTGGATGGAGTAATCTATGTTGTAGGTTCTTGCTTTTCATGACTTTGAATATTTTTTGCCAGTCCCTTCTAACCTATGAAGTTTCTTTTGAGAAATCAGCTGACAGTCTTATGGGAACTCCCTTGTAGGTAATCAACTGCTTTTATCTTGCTGCTTTTATTATTCTCTCTTTATCTTCAACCTTTGGCATTTTAGTTATGATGTGCTTGGTGTGGTCCAATTTGTTTCCATCTTCTTTGGGACTCCCTGTGCTTCCTGAACTTGTATGTCTATTTCTTTCACTAAATTAGGGAAGTTTTCTTTCATTATTTTTTCAAATAAGTTTTCAATTTCTTGCTCTTTCTCTTCTCCTTCTGGCCCTTCTATGATTCTAATGTTGGTACATTTGAAGTTGTCCCAAAGGCTCCTTAGCCTATCTTTGGTTTGGGGTCTTTTTTATTTTTATGTTTATTCTTTTTTCTTTTTGCAGTTCTGATTGAATGCTGTTTTTTTTTTCCTTGTGTTTCAAATCATTTATTTGATTCTCGACTTCATCCACTCCACTGTTGTTTTGCTGTAAATTTTTCTTTACTTCACTGGCTCTTTTTTTATGCTGTTGCAGGACCCAACAAGTCCCTTGAACATCCTAATAACTAGTGTTTTGAACTCTGCATCTAATAGATTGCTTATCTCCATTTTTTTAATGTTCTTTTTCTGGAGTTTTGTTCTGTTCTTTCATTTTGGCTAATTTTTTTATCTCTTCATTTTGGCAGCCTCCCTGTGTTTGTTTCTGTGTATTAGGTAGAGCTGCTTTGACTCCCTGTCTTAGTGGTGTGGCCTGTTATAGAAAAGTGCAATGTTAAGTTGAATGCAGTAGAGCCTTAGGCAGTCACCAGGGCAGGAAACCTGTGTGAACCAGGTTGATGGCATCTCAGATATGGTATTGCTGCTCTCTGACTCTGTGTGGAGGAGGGCTCAAGAAAGGGCACAATGCCACTTTCTGGCATCTTGTTTTGTCTGGGAGGAAGCTGTCCCCTGGCACTTGCCTTGATGCCAGATGCTTCAGTTTTCCTCCATATGTCACTGGTGCCCTTCTAGCTACTGCCCTGGTGCTGGAGCTCAGAGGGAGTGAGTCTGTGTAAGTTCAAAGTTCATTTCAGGCCCTTTAAGAGGAAACTTTTGAGAATCCCAAGGTTTCTTCTACCACTCCAAACCCCACAGCTTTTTACAGCCAGAAGTTAATGGGGACTTAATGTATCTTACTGGCACTGGAACTCCGGCCTGGGTAGTCTGGTGTTGGCCTGGAATCCCTTGCTCCCCAAGGTATCCCACCTGTTTTTTTCCCCACCACACCTTGGTGTGGAACCACCCACCTAGTCTGGATCTCTGCCCTTCCTACCTGTCTGGACGAATAGGACTTCTTTAATTCCTTGGTAGTTGGACTTACATACAGCTCAATTTTCTGACAATTCTGGGTGATAGTACTCTTGTAGTCTAGTTGTAATTTTTGCTGTGGTTGTACAAGGAGGCAAGCTGTATTTACCTACACCTCTATCTTGACCAGACGTGCCCCAAACTTGTATTTGTATACACTAAACTTGAACATCCCAGGCAAAGCATTGGCTCCCAGTGGTGGTTGGCCTGGCAAAATTCCTATGCCTTAGGAGAATATATTTATAAACTCTTCAAAGCCTGTTTAAAAACTGTATACTTAAGGAATGCAGCAAGTTTGGTTTTATAAAGTGGTTGTAGAGAGTTGGGGGCAGTTATGCACAGTTAAAGCAAGCACTTGATTTCCATCTTGCCATCTAGATGACCTCATTGGGTAGAACTTACTTAGCTCTATACCTCTCCAGCTCTCTTTAAAAAACAATTTTTTTCTTAAAAAATACTTTCTTTTTTAAAATAAATTTCTTTTTAGGGGGTAGGTGCATCCTACATTAATGGCAAGCCTCAGAATTCTCGTGTACTATTTAGATAACTCCTTGGGTCACTGTAACAATACAACGAGATTAGCCCTGGCTGGTGTGGCTCCATGGATTCAGTGCCATCCTGCACACCAAAGGGTGTCAGGCTCAAATTCCAGTCAGGACACAAAACCTGGCTTGCGGCCTGATACCCAGTGGGGTGGCGGGTATGTATGAGAGGCAACCACACATAGATGTTTCTCTTTCTGTCTTTCTTCTTCCCTTCCCCACTGTCTAAAAACAAACAAACAAATAAAATCAATCTTTAATAAAAAAATACAACCAGATTAACAATTAGTGGTCTTGGAACAATCCTGTGATCATGCTAACAGTCATGTCTAAAGATTGTACAGTGTGAATATTCTTTAGGACTAAAAGGTTAAATTTAAAGTGGTCATGCAGACAACCCTTGATAATTCAGGACTTAATTTGCAGAATACCCACTCTTGTTTCTCTTAATGCCCCATTATTTTGCTTACTCATAGTAGCTTAGTTAGAGTGAGCTAGAAAATGCTGTGTTTTGACTATCCATTTATGATGTTTTTAAAGATTTAGAATTAATGGGAAACCTGAACTATCATTTTCTTTTCTACTCTATTGGGAAATATCATTAACAGTTTATCAGTGTGTGATATTTGAACATTTATTATTAATTGGGCATGTGTAGTCTTACCTGTTTTTCCTTTAAGTGGCCACCAAATACTAGATTCACTTGGAAATAAAAGAAAAACAAGAAAATTATTTTTAAAAAGTAACACAAAAGATTAAGTACTCTAGTTAGTCTCTCTATCACACAGACTTGTTATTTGCTTTTAGGTCATTCTTTCATTTGGAACTGCATCTTTGCTCTTAAAAGCTAGAAATGATACCTTCCTATGGCCAAACTTAGACTGTCGACCATATGACATTATTGGTATTTAAATTGATTATAAGTTTCTTTGGAGTAAGAGACTAGATCAGTGCCAGCATTTTTTCCCCTTCCCTATTCAACACAAGGCGGTATTATCATGAAGTGGTTATTTATTAATCAGCCATGCTTTGGACTGTGTTCTTCTACAGTAGAAGAACTTAACTTTTACAGTGTTTTAAAATTTTATCATAGCTTTTTTATTTGTTCCTTTTAACTGTACCATACACTATCAGCAAAAAGTCATAATGTAGAATTTTCAGACATGTGTTATGGTTTAAGCTTGTCGTAAGGATTTCAGGACCAGTAAAGAGTCACATCACCTTCCTAGTTAGGGTATATGTTTTTTTGAAATCAGGCTAGAGAATCAACACATTTTTAAATGTAATACGAGCTTTCTTCTTTGTGTCTGTTGTTACTGTTGTGGGGCTACAATAGTTGTAAGAAATCCTTATTTAATGAAATGCATTAGCAGGCACAGGGAAGTTAGTTTTTGAGTGTCGATACCCTTCCCAATGTTTTATTTTTAATTTTAATTAAAATATTTATTTATTTTTAGAGAGAGGTAAAGGAAGGGAGAAAGAAGTATTGGATGTGGGAGAGAGACATAGATTGGTTGCCTCTTGCACACCCTCCATTGGGGATCTGGCCTGCAGCTTAGGCATGTGCCCTGTCTCAGGAAATGGGTTCCCAGGCCAGTGCTCAATCTACTGAGCCACACCAGCTAAGGCTTTCCCAATGTTTTTGGTGTATTTATAATAGATATGGCATTCCTCCCCTTTAAAGGAATTGTCTGTCTTAGAAGAAAGAAGCAAACCATCGGTTTACCCACGTAAATATATGAATATATTTCTGACATTGGGGCGTTCCAGAAGATGATAAAGAAATGATAGCAGCTCCAGAAATACCAACTGATTTTAATCTACTTCAGTAAGTATATTACAATGATTTTAGATACTTGTTTTTTCCACAAAATAGAAAACATTAAAATTACTTCTGCTTGAGAAGATCGAATGCATAATACATAGCATAGTACGTACAGTTTGAAGCAGTTTATATTAGTGCTCATTGAACTCTGTATGTAGCAGTAATTATTTCATGCTTTTTTGTGCTGTTTTAAATTTATTTTTTAATTTAGATACTGCATAATTTATTATTTATGCTGTGTAGTTGAGTCCATACTTGGTTTTGTAATAGCAACTACTTTGAGGGAATGTAATGAAATTCTTAAAAAGTGTTCTTGTTAATAAGGAATATATATCATGCAGTGGTACTTAGGACGTAATGTCAGCTTTCTGTTATAAAATCAAATGATGATGTGCTAAAAAAAATTTGGTAAAAGGCGAAAAGATTTATGTGATCTGAAGAGAAACCAGAGTATTAAAAAAACAAAATTGGGAGAGTAGGACATGCTCTTCATATTTTTACAGGAATAATTATACACTTGTTGATCCATAAAGTGACTTAAGCATAGACATTTTGTTATCCTTAAAAGCTCCCTATATTCCTTATTCAGCTTTTATTCTATGTACTCCTTGGTGATGTTGGGAAGAATTTGAATTACTATATGTAATAGTTCTTTTCATAGTATATCCCAGTTTCATGAGGTGTCTCAGTAAAAAGCGAACCTTTAAACTGCCTGTGGATTTCTTTAACTTTACATACATATGTACCACACCGTATTTGCTACAAGGGTCTTTATAAGACTTGATTTGAAAACAGTCTGGTTGCTAAAAATTTTGAAAACAACATATATATCTTTGTACATAATGGTAGTCAGCCTTCTTTTGATGGTGTGTGGATTTTCATTTTTAACTAATTTTCAGTGGACACAAAGGATCTAGTAGGATATTGCCAACATTTCAAAGTATGATTTTTTTAAAGATTTTATTTATTTATTTTTAGACAGAGGTTAAGAGAGGGAGAAAAACATCAATATGTGGTTGCCTCTCATGCACCCCCCACTGGGGACCTGGCCTGAAACTCAGGCACGTGCCCTGACTGGAAATTGAACCAGTGACCCTTTGGTTTGCAGGGTGGTGCTCAATCTACTGAGCTACACCAGCCAGGGCTAATTTTTAATGTAATTTTAATCCCAGTATTTATTGATGTATATTGATTCCATTTTAGAGATTTTTGAGGAAAATTTTGTTTTTCTTTTGGTTTGAAGGAGGCTATGGGCTAGTCTGAGAAAATAATTTTTGTTTGACTATTGTAAAATTGTCTTACCAAATTTTTACGTATTAAGGGTTAGAGGTGATTAAAAAGGTTTGTATTATAAACTAGACCATTGAGCATTAGAATATTTTGAGTAAGTAGGGCCTGAAAAAGAAGATAATGTATGAGATAAAATTGACTCGTGGAGGTAAATAGTATTTGTGTGGGGGGGGGCAGGGTAAAGAGATAAGAGTGGAAGATTCAGTCATGTGGTAGCTAACTCATGAAGTTTCAAGCCACTCAAAGGTTAAGCCGGTATGCTCCTTAAACACATCTATTGTGTCTAGGATAGGTTGTTGTTGTTTTGATCTTGAAAGCATAGGAAAGCACTGGAGAAAGAGACTCAAGCGAATATTTCTTTGACTGAGGATATTTTAGACTCCCATACTGGTTACTCACTTCAGCTGTCTCAGAAGGTTTTCTGAGTTAGTAATCAAACCTCTAATGGCTTGTTCTTTTAGTTAGGTAGCTCGGAGATGTCGATTAAGAGTGTGATTTAGGCCCTGGCTGGTGTGGCTCAGTGGATTGAGTGCCAGACTGCGAACCAAAGGGTCACCAGTTCGATTCCTAGTCAGGGCATATGCGTGGGTTGCAGGCCAGGTCCCTGATGGTGGGCACATGAGAGGTAACCACAAATGGATGTTTCTCTCCCTCTCTGTCTCCTTCTCCCCTGTCTAAAAATAAATAAATAAAATCTTTAAAAAATAAAAAAGTATAATTTAGCTTTTGATTACTCTGGGGCCATTGGAATATTGTGAAGGCTAATGTTCGTTTACAGACTTATAATAGTTATTGAGCTAAAAGAGTTGGTGTCCCACAAATGTCTTGGGGAGAAAGAAGTATTACTCCAAGATACTTAAACACATTTTCAGTTTTTTTTTGCAAGGTCACATAGCTGTGTGAGAAGAATACTGATGACAGCAATCTTCTTAAGATGTTAACAGGCATGAGTTTCAGGGTTCATATTATAGTAGTCATTCAGTTTTTGGTGCGTTAACTCTTGGAAATGGTGTTTATTACAGGCCCTTTCCTCACAAACATTATAGGACGTAGTTAGGATTGCCACTATCTTCAATATATTGTTTAAATTACTGGTAAGTAAGTGCTATAAATAGTACATCTCCCCCAGGATCTTAACCATCACTTTAGATTTATAAAGTATTTCTCCTACCTTGCAGCCTCTGGACAACTGGTTATTGTAGCAATAAAAATGGAAATAGAAGAAATCTAGTTAGCGAAGACTAGCTTTAGAAAGATAGCCTTTCACTTTGATCCATATATTTTAAGCAAATCTGGTACTAGGTTTACACATTTATCTTTTATGGGTGTGGCTCCATTCTAAAATACATTGTGACCCAAATACCAAGTATACCGTGCCTTACAGCATTTAAATGATGGTATGTTACTATTATTTAGATAGGTGCTTGTTAACATATAGGAAGCATGACACATATTTATTTAAATTAGTCTGTTTCTGTATGTGGAAGAATATCCAGATTATACAAAACATTCCTCCTACTCCAACGTAAGGCACAGTTCATAGAACTATAGATTTATATTATGGAGATTGAAGAGACTTTAGAGATTTCATTCCTTCCTACATACACATTATTTATAGATGAGAAGATTGAAAGATTATCACTTGTCCAGGATCACGTACTTTCTTAGTACTAGAACCAGTCTCTGACTATTGCTCACCATCTCTTTAGTTTATAAAGGATTTTGGTCAATTTACATACTTTTCTGCTGTGTTTCATATGATTTACTTTGTAATAAGGTTTTATATATCCTTTCAGAAATACATGTTACACCTAGATTTATAAATGTTTTTGAGTGAGGTAGTAGAGGACAGAGGAAACTTAGTATTGCTAAATTTCTTTAGTAAAATTAATCTAGTGCCTGGTGTTTAAACACAGTTTCCCCTGAGCTCTGTGGTCTTGGAGTCAGAAAATGAAACCAGCTATTAGAGCAGAATACTTAGTTCCTATGGTTTTGCTTTTGTTTGGTCAAAAATTAACAAAGTATAGAAATGTTTAGACATTAGTGTTTCAGATTATTGTTTCTGTAATTGGTTATGTAATTTTATATGTTTGGTAATGAGCTATGGTATGATTTGGAAAATCACCTTAATTACATGTAATGCTAATAGGGAATTTTGTAATGACTTAACCAAACCTTTTTTCTTAAAGAAAACATGGCAAAAATTAGAAACTCCATCTACATTTCTAAGTGAGGTTTTAAATAATTGCTTATCTTTCTGTTACAGGGAGTCAGAAACACATTTTTCTTCTGACACAGATTTTGAAGACATTGAAGGAAAAACCCAAAAGCAAGGCAAAGGAAAAGTATGTATAGAATATGTGACTTTATTTTGATTTGTAAGGTCATTCATATACATATGTGCACATACATAATTATGTATATAATATATATAGTTGTTTTAGTTATAGGTCAGATGTTGTTATCTTTTAAAATGCCCTTTTTTCTGATTGGTATGGGAAGCCTTCTAAACACATGTGCTTTCTGGGATTCCAGGTCAAGTACCTTTTGATTATCTATTTCTACTACTATAAAGTTGAAATTAATAACACATCGTTGTTTCTAGTAGTTTATTTTGTAAAGCACAGTATGCTAAGCAAAATGTGATAATTCTGTTGGCGTTTTTATTTACATGTCAGTAGTCAAATACAAAGCAAAACAGTAAATACAATTAGCTATTCTTAAAACACCCTACACACATAACCTGCAACCTGTTTATGTCTAATGGCTTACTATGGACAATAGTTTTCCTCATTCTAAATAATGTCAAGTGAAGCTCTGAGTCAATAGAATCCAAGTTTAAAATATGAGTGGGTACCCTGAGGACTCTGAATAACTTGGCTAATGGTTAAATCATTTTGCTGTTTTCAGTACATTTAACTCTGTGCATGTGTGTAATATAGTGGGCAAAATATGACATGCTACTGTTCAGCATTTTGGATTTGTATTTCCTCATGACACATTTATTTTTAAAAAGTTTAATACAGAAATGTATAATGAACAAAGCAAAATTTTCCCATGAATCTAGCACCCAGAGGTAATGTATCCTTTAAACATTTTGGTGAACATACTTTCATACACACAGCTGTGTATAAACCCAAACATAGAATTTTACTTAAATGGAATCCTACTATACAAACTTGCTTTTAAAACTCAATCGTATGGTGTCAGCAGCTTTCCTATAGTGAATTTTTTCTGTGTGTAATTTTTAATGGTGTGGTAGGATCCCATTTTGTGTATGGAACATAATTTATTTAGCTCATGTAACACTATTTTAGAGTGCACATAATCCATGTTTATAATTTCATATGCATAATCCCTTAAAAAGTAGTTTTGAGAGAGAACAAGTGTGAATGAATAAAAATAATAACTCATGACTCTCCAAAGACATCCATAAGTTCTAGTGGATAGTGTGTTTATTCATTAGATAATAATTTTTCTTGTTTTGTAACCATCTTGCAAAACTGAAATTCTACTTTTGACTTTGAGTTTTGTCCCAGTTTGTAAATTAAATCACAGCGGCATCAGCATAGAGGACTCCCCAAAGTTTTTGTGCTACAGTTTGGTTAACTTCCTATAGCCACTGCTGTGAGTTGTTTGTAGGGAAGACCATGGATTATAATAACAATAACTGCCATGTTTGACACTATACTATGTATATTCCATGCACTGTGGCATGTTATCTAATTTAATATTTGAATAGCCTTATGGAATAGAAGTCTTCCTGGTTTTATAGATAGGAAACTTGAGGTCCACAGAACTCAGTGGTTAAAGAATTTCTGACAGTAACCAGCGGGGAGGGGAGACAGGGATCGCAGGGGAAAGAAGGGTCATCAGTGAATCTTTGTCCGTGTATAAAGGACACATGGACAAAGCCAAAGGGGGAAAGGATTGAGGGTGGAAGGTGGGCATGGGAAAGTGGTGATGGGAAAATGGAGACAACTGTACTTGAACAGCAATAAATTTTTTTTTTAAAAAGGAATTTGAGCCCACATCTGTTGAAAGATGGTGCTTTTAATCCACTATTGCAGCAATTTTCAACTGGTACGCCACAGCAATTTTTAAAACATGCAATACCTGACTTTATACTCAGGGTCTCTGATCTCTTTTCCCTTAGACTGTCAAATAAGATGACTGTCTCAACAATAACTTTTCAATGTCAATGCCCTGTCTTATACCATAAATATATAGATCTTATAATACTTGCATCACATCACGTAATAAAACTGTGTCTGATTGGTTAATTTTTGGTCCCAGAAATCCTTATATACACATATAGACACCTGATTTTTTAAAAAGTTACTGTGGAGCAAAAAGGATAGGTAATTACTATTTTTTTTAATCATTTAAAGTTATACCTATTATTTGTCAGATTGGCAGAAAATGTAATAGTTTTTGTTGTGCTGCGAAATTTTAGTAATTAGTTTTATGTGTGCCATGACATGGAAGAGGTTTAAACAACACTGCATTGTGTAGTATATTACCTCATAGGTTTTGTTTTCAGATTTTTGCCTCTACATGATTGAACTCAGGTTAGCATGTTTTCTTCTTGTACTTTTCTGTATTATCATAACTCTGCACATTGTATTTTTTATAGCACATCATATCCACTGAGCGATTTTAATTGTACTAATTAGTTTTTCATACCAACAGGGAATATTGAGGCATATGATAGATAGATTGCAAACATATAGCTCCATTTTTAATTAAATCATTTTATTGTTACTCTATTAAAGTTGTCCCAATTTTTCCCCCTTTGCCCTCTTCTGCCCATGCCCCCTCCTCACTCGCACAGTTAGTTCCTACACTGCTGTCCATGTCTGTGGGTCTTTCATACATGGTCTTTGTCTCATCCAGGGTGACCAACCCTTTGGAGTCTCTGGGCCACACTGGAACACTGGAAGAAGAGTTGTATTGGGCCACACATTAAATGCATTACAACATGTAATCGCAAAAATATCTCAGTGTTTTAAGTAAATTTACGATTTTGTGTTGGGCTGCATTCATAGCCATCCTGAGCCACATGCGGCCCAGAAGCCGCAGGTTGGACACCCCTGGTAGTACCTTCCCCCTTCTTTCCACCATTATCAACCTCCCCCCTCCCTTCTGGTTACTTTAAGTGTTTTCCATGTCTCCATGCCTTTGGTTCTATTTTGTTCATTCGTTTATTTTGTTCATTAGATTCCTCTTATAGGTGAAATCATATGGTATTTGTCTTTCACTGACTGGCTTATTTCACTTAGCAAAATATTCACAGTTCCATCCATGTTGTTGTGAAGGGTAGGAGTTCTTTCTTTCTGCTGTGTAGTATTCCATTGTGTAAATGTACCATAGTTTTTTGATTCACTCAATTACTGATTGGCACTTAAGTGGTTTCCAGCAATTGGCTATTGTAAATAGTGTCCCTATGAACGTGGGTGTGCATAAGTTCTTTTGAATTTGTGTTTCAGATCTTTTCTTTCACTGTTGTCTCTGAAAATCCTTTTATTCGGGACAAAAGCCTTTTCATTCTACAATGAAGAATTAATGGCTTAGCCCCCAGTGGTTTGGTTTAGTGGGTTGGGTCCTGCAAACTGAAGGTGGCAGGTTGAATTCCTGGTCAGGGCACATGCCTGGGATGCAGGCTGGGTCTGAGGGTATGTTCCCAGCAGTGGAATCACTGGGTCAAAAGGCAGTTCCGTTTTTATGTTTTTGAGGAAATTCCGTGCCAGTTTCCACAGTGGCTACACCAGTCTGCATTCCCACCCATAGTACACTAAGGTTCCCTTTTCTCCATATCCTCTCCAGCACTTGTTGTTTGTTGATTTATCAATGATGGCCATTCTAACATGTTTGAAATGATATCTCAGTGTGGTTTTAATTTGCATCTCTAATGGCTAGTGATGTTGAGAGCATCTTTTCGTATGTCTATGGGCCCTCTGTATGTATGTCCTCCTTGGAGAGGTATGTATTCAGATCCTTTGCCCATTTTTTAATTTGATTGTTTGTCTTCTTGGTGTTGAGTTGTATGAGTTCTTTATATATTTCAGAGATCAAACCCTTGTCTGATGCATCATTGGCAAATATGTTTTCCCATACAGTTAGTTCCCTTTTCATTTTGATGATGGTTTTTTTAGCCATACAGAAGCTTTTTAGTTTGATGTAGTCCCATTTTTCCCTTTATTTCCCTTACCCTGGGAGATATATTGGCAAAACTATAGCTCCATTTTAATTAACATTTCACACTTCTCTAGTGTACTCTTTGTAGTTGATCTTTTCTTTCACTGTTGTCTCTGAAAATCCTTTTATTCGGGACAAAAGCCTTTTCATTCTACAATGAAGAATTAATGGCTTAGCCCCCAGTGGTTTGGTTTAGTGGGTTGGGTCCTGCAAACTGAAGGTGGCAGGTTGAATTCCTGGTCAGGGCACATGCCTGGGATGCAGGCTGGGTCTCCAGTCGGGGGGTGTGCGAGAGGCAACTGACTGATGTTTCTTTCTCTTTCACACATTGATGTTTTTCTCCCCCCTCTCCTTCTTCCTTTCTCCTCTCTTTGCAAGTAAATAAATAAAATCTTTTTGAAAAGAATTAATGACTTAGCTTCACAAAGACTGAATATCATTAACAAAACAATGTAAATTAACACTAATATTTTTCAGTTGTTAGGAAGGGATTTGACATAGTTAAGAGTAGGATTGTTTTGGAGGAGGAAGAACCCCTTATGGGACAAAGTATAGAAGCATACAGGGTGTCAGTGGAAATAAATTTGTAGACCTAGCTATAGATAGGGGTCTGCAAACAAACTATGGTCTGTTTTTGTGTACTGCCCATGAGCTAAGAATTGTTTTTACACTCTTAAGGGTTTGTAAAAATAAACAAAGAATATGACAGAGCAGTTACATGGCCTGCAAAACCTAATTTTCTATCTGTACAGAAAGTTTGCCAACCTTTGCTCTAGGTCATAGAAATGTGTTGGTCTGAAGGAGACCACAGAAAATGATGTATTCTAATCTGTAAAGATTTTAGTACAAATCTGGCATTGTAGAAATGAGAACTCCGAGTTTAGGGAATGACTTATTTTTCTGTAACAAGGTATAAAAGCTGTGAGAGGTATTTTATAACTCAGACATACAGGTAACCGTTTCACTAATTTATGAATCTCCCCCTACCCCCAATATTGGCAACTTTCTTATAAAGGGGTTATATTTCCATAGTGTTCACATAAATTGAATTTTCATGATAAATAAGTATTGGAGGGAGGGCCCAGACAAGAATGAGGTCGATATACCTATTTGTATTATTGAGAATTCCTTTGTCAGTGCACTGCAATGATTTATAAGGCTAACAATAGGTATCAAGCTAAAATGTTAAACTAAGTATGACTTACCTATTTGATAAAGCAGCAGTCCTATAAAGTAGACAGAGTTTTATTTGTCCTTTATGGATTAGAAATCTCTCTGAAGCATAGCTTGGTTAAGTAACTTGCCTAAGATCACTCAGTTCATGGAAGCAGAAGTTTGGCCCCATGGAGTCTGTCAGTAGGCGGAGGCTGTGCTACCTAATCACAATGTTATGTGGTATACATGGTAGTATAAATGAAACAATACCACAAACAGCCTGTCACAACAGGCTGAAACAATACCACAAACAGACTGTCACAACAGCCTCTTTTTGCCATATCATTTTACCATATTTTGCTGTGTATAATAAGCACTTGTCCAAATTTTTAAGGGAAAAATAAGGATGCATATTATACATGGGTAGAACGATTACCTGATGTAAGCATAATAATCTCATGTATACTGTGCACAAAAAATTGGGGTTTCTATACATGGGAATGTATTATACATGGCAAACTACAGTATATGACATGTATAGCACTCCTCTTTAGGTTTGGGCATGATTATGTAACCAGTTCTTTGGTTTGTAGTTTTAATTTGAACTCTTCAAAGGTAATGATATAACCTAACCAACTTATGTTTTTATGCAGACTTGTAAAAAAGGCAAAAAGGGCCCAGGAGAAAAGGGCAAAGGTGGAAATGGAGGAGGAAAACCTCCTTCTGGTCCAAACCGAATGAATGGTCATCACCAACAGAATGGCGTGGAAAACATGATGTTGTTTGAAGTTGTTAAAATGGGCAAGAGTGCTATGCAGGTAATGTTTATCATGTTCTTCCCAGTTCATTTGTATATGCTAAACTTCAGTTGTAGAAAATATATCCCCAGTTTTTCTAATTGTTTTTACAATTTTTCTAATATTGCTTATTAGAAAAAAAAACAAGCAACTAGTCAGAAAACTAGGGGTATGTCTGTTTAGACATAAGACCTTTAAGCTGTGTGTGGAATCATTTTCTGCATTATTTTCTTTTAATGATATATAATAAAAATTATTTGATCAAAAATATACTGATGTGAACCCTGACTATGAGTTTTCAATTTCCTCTGAATTTATATAGACACCATTAAAATATGAAGTCCTTTGCCCATGTAGAATTCTTGGTTGACCTAATATTATCACTTTCCACTTTAGCAAATTGAATTATTTTGATTACTGTTGTTGATTACACATTTTATTATTTGTGTTTTTTCTTAGCAGAAGAGCAAAAGGTTATATATCCATGTCAGATCATCCTAATTTTGTTTCTTCTGTGTAATCAATTATATGACAATAGCATTTAGGTTTTATAATGGGGGCTTAAACCCATATGGTTTTAAAATATTGAATAAACACTATACTCAAAGAATAATGCTTCATAAAATTATTTAATTTATAAAATCTATAAACAGTGGTTTCTTTCCTTCGTAGAATCAAATTTAATCAATAAAAGGCACACATAGATGGGTTAGGGAGAACTAGCCATTTAAGCTTTCTGTTAATAAGTGAAAGGCAGGTCTTGTTTATAAATAATGGATTTATCTGAGTACATGGTGGTTTTGTAAATAAATTTTAAAATTATCAATTGGAACTAATAAAGATCATTTTTTACATGTAAGACAAAAAAGAATTGTTTGTTTTTGAGCTATCACCAGTTGTGCAGAACATTATATTTTCCTAAGTTTGAATTTGCCTTTGTTTATTCATACATGGTTTGCTTTCATATATTTGTGACTAAAGTGTGGTTTTATTTCTTGTTTAATGTTTTAAATGATTATGTTGTGGGTACATTAGATTAAAAAATAATATCTATGTTACTATGCTATAGTTTATTTAGTCATTCCTTAATTTAAAAAATTATTTTTCTTGTTCCCATTTTGGGTTAATTTTATCAAAGGGATAAATTGTCTTATTTTTATCATTTTAGATATTTTTATTTTTATATTATGCTTTTCTCTGTAATATTTGTTATATATAGTTAAATGTAATAATCTTTTTCCTGGTATCTTTCATTTTTGTTAATATAAGAAACCTTAATGTATATCCATGCTAATTAGGCTATTCTATTCTTGTCTAGTCTGTAGGGTTTTGTTTAGCTTTTTGGCTCATCAGAAATTTTTAGTATAAAATATGACGTTTTAGCCTTTTATATTTATTTTTTGTTAATGTTATTATCTCAGTATTTAAAGAATGAACATTTTTCTTATTTTTGTGTTACTTATGGTTTGTCATATATTAAGATTATACCTTTAAGCCATTTGTTTTTCAGTTTCTGAATGTGATTTCCCCCTTGAAAGTTGAATGCCCATAGTATCTCTGCATTCATTTTGGTAAATCCTCTGTCCACCTCCAGTTTATTTTGTGTACCTCTGCTTGCATTATCTAACACCAAATTTGATTAAGGAAGTCTTTTGTTTACAAACTTTAAGAGTTTTTCCTTATCTAAGCATTTCAGCTCAGATTTTGGGGGGGATACTCGCTATTCTCCACCACAGTTTGTATTCTGCCCCAGACCTGTTTTTCTCTGTCTGCAATAGCCTTTTTTCATCCTTTCTATATTACAAAGGCTTGACTGAATCAAACGTCACTCTTCTTTTGAGAAGCATTCTTGGGCTGTTTCCTTCTCCTATTGAATGTATTTCTTATTCTTGTCTTTCCATTATAGCACTCAGTGTAGTGTATTACAGTTATGCATATGTCTGAATTTGCTTTTAGGTTGTTAATTTCCTTGATCAGGTACTGTGTATTATTCATTTTTTCCGTCCCTGGGATCGATCTATTTCAGTAATTATAAGTGAGTGAATAAGTACAAGACTGGTTTTTCATTTTTAAATAGTTCTTACATTTTAAGAAAGGAAAAAGCATGCGTATGTCCCTACTTCTGTTGAGTTTTATTTATAGATACCGAATTTTATTGAGTAAGTTCTTAGCATACTATTTGATGATTAAAAATTTAAAATACATTTCAGTGGGATAGCTTGTACTTCGGTTATGGCAGGCTTGTATTCCTAGTATAAACCCTATTTGATCCTCATTAATAATTTTTAATGTGCTGTAATGACCTTTTTTGTTAGATTTCATTAAATATTTTTGTGTCTTTATTGATGAGAATAGCCCTCGTTCCATTTATTTATTGATGCCTAACAACTACCCCAAACTTAGTGTTATAAAAAAAACAACCATTTTATTATGTTTAATGATTCTGTGGGCCTAGAATGCCAGAACTAAATAGGGATGGCTATGTGTGCTCTCATCCATGATGGCTGGATCTTTAGCTGAGATAGCTTGATTGCATGTAGGTGACATAAACAGGAACTATAATCATCTGCAGGCTTCTTTATTCATGTTTGGTGCCTAGTTTGCAGTGATTTGAAGGCTAGGCTCAGCTGGAACTCTGTCTGGAAGACCTGCCTCAGGTCCTTCCATGTGGCATCTGGGTTTGGAGAGAGTATTCCTGGGCAGTAAGAAGTATCTAGTTCTCTAGTGCTTCCATAGCCCAATGCAGTTCAATGGCTGCCTGTGACCTAATCTTGAAAGCATCATTTCTACTACATTGTTTTGGAGAAGGGGACATAGACCCCACTTCTTGGGAAACGTCAGATGATTTGGATTCATGCTTTAAAACTCCCATAGTTGCATAATGCAGTCTCTTTATTTTCCCTGTCATATTTGGAATAATCTTAAACACACTTCTTTTATAAATTCACTTAGTTAACATACACAAGCTATTGTAAAATACAGTAAAGGATTGAAATTTAGAAACTAAGTCTAGTTTTATAGAATATCTTCAGTCAGTCTCTCTGAGTCAGATAAGTCTTAGATAATATTTTCTTCTTTTCTATATTGCATAATCACTTGTTTTGTACATCAAATTGTATGTATTTTATTTAATCATTTTGTACCCAGTTTTCATATGTATTGGCATATAACTGTAAAAATATTTTTTAAAGATTTCAGAGAGAGGGGAAGGGAGGGAAAAAGAGAGGGAGAGAAACATGGATGTGTTGCCTCTCGTACACCCCCAATTGGGGATCTGGCCTGCAACCCAGGCATGTGCCCTGACTGGGAATCAAACTAGTGACCCTTTGGTTCACAGGCCAGCACTCAATCCACTGAGCCATGCCAGCCAGGGCTGGTATATACTTTAAACATTTTCTGACTTTTTGTTCTTTATACCATCTTTATCATTCTAGTTTTTAAAATTTGTTTTATTTAAATTTTTTGTCTGTTTTGTGGTTTCCTTTTCTGTTCCCAAAGGAATAAAGTACTTTTTATTTTTTAGTTCTGCCCTAATGTTAAAAAATACTATATTGAGATATACTCATATACCATAAAACTCACCCTTGAAAGTATAAATTCAGTTGTTTTTAGTATATTCAGAGTTGTTCTGCTGTCACCACAATCTAATTTTAGAGTATTTTTTAATACTCCAGAAAGAAACCTTGCCCATTAGGTTTCTCCTCATCTTCCCCAGGTCTAAGCAACTCCTAGCCTCCTTTCAAATTTGCCTATTCTGGACAGTTCATGTAAATGAGATCATACAATATGTGGTCCTTTTTGATACTTACTTTGACTTAGCATAATGTTTTCAAGGTTCATCCATGTTGTGGCATGTATTATAAATTTGCCCTTTTTTTAATCATCAAATAATATTCCATTGTGTGAATATGTCTAACGTGTTGTCTATCCATTCATTGCTTGATGCATATTTGGTTTGTTTCCACTTTTTGGCTATTAAGACTGAATAATGCTCTTAAGAGTATTCTTGTACAGGTTTTTCTTTGGATATATATTTTCATTTTTCTTGGGTAATGTATACTCTAGGATGTGAGTTGCAGGGTAAATATGTTAGGTAGTTCATTAATTTTTTGAGGAGCTGCCAAACTGTTTTCCCAAAGTGGCAGCAGCATTTTATGTTTTTATCAGCTGTGCTTTAGTGTTCCATTTCTTCACATCCTTGTCAACATTTGTTACTGTCTTTATTTTCAAAATTTATTTATTAATTTTTAGAGCACAAAATATTAATTATGAAGAAGGTAGATTCACCTTTTCTTTGTTTCTTGTGCTGCTGGTGTAATATCTAAGAAGACTTTGCTTAATGCGCAGTTATGAAGATTTACTTATGTTTTAGCTCTTACAAATTATATCTTTGATCCATTTTGAGTTGTGTTGTATACAGTGTGAAAACAGGGTTGAGGTTCATTCTTTTGCCTACGTATATCCAGTTACACCAGCACCATTGTTAAAAAGACTAGGCTTTCTCCATTGATTTGTCTTGGTATCTTTGTCAAAAATCAAATGACCATCAATGTAAGGGTTTATTTCTGAACTCTCAATTTTACTGCATTGGATCTGCATGTTTATCCTTACATTAATACTGTACTGTCATTTTAAAAAAAAATTATTTATTTATCTTTAGAGGGGAAGGGAAGGAGAGAGGGAGAGAAATATCAATGTATGGTTGCCTCTGGTGTGTCCCCTGCTGGGAACTGGCCTGCAACCCAGGCATGTGCCCTGACTGGGAATTGAACCGTCATTCTCTGGTTCACAGGCCCGCACTCAGTCCACTGAGCCACACCATCCAGGGCAGTAATATACTGTTTTGATTAATGTAGCTTTGTAGTAAGTATTCAAGTCATGAAGTTGAGTTTTCTAATTTTGTTCTTCTTTTTCCAAAATTGTTTTGGCTGTTCTGGATCCTTTGCATTACCTTGAGAATTTTAGGGTCAGCTTTCCATTTGCTACTAAGAAACCAGCTGAGATTTTGATAGGGATTACATTGAGTCTTTAGATCAATTTGGAGAGTATTCTTATCTAGCAATATTAAGTCTGGATCCATGAAATGTCTGTCCTTCAGTCTGTTGCTTAGTCAGTCTTCAGTTTGCCTTTCTATTAATGTAGGGTTATCAGGGTTCATTGTTGAAAAACATTGTTATGCATCCACTTCTTTAAAATATTTTTATTCTGTTGTAGTGTTAATATTTAAACATCTAGTCTAGTATTTTAGTCAAAAAGAAATGTGTGTTACTTAATATTTTCTAGGATATTTTTAATAATATGAAATAAAAAGTGACTATGCTTTATCAGGTAATAATTTTACTGAATTTGAGCCTACTTTATGATTAAAATTTAAATTTTTTAAAAGATTTTATTTATTTATCTTTAGAGGGGAAGGGAAGGAGAGAGGGAGAGAAATATCAATGTATGGTTGCCTCTCTGAGTCCCCTGCTGGGAACTGGCCTGCAACCCAGGCTTGTGCCCTGACTGGGAATCAAACCGCAATCATCTGGTTCGCAGGCCCACGCTCAATCCACTCAGCTACACCAGCCAGGGCTAAAATTTAAATTTTTGTGTACAAGTATGTATATATTAATTTGAAGTAATGTGATACCATTTAATATTGAACTGTAGTGACTTTAATCAAATTTAATTTTTAGAACATTAGAAAAAGCTAACGAGTTTTTTTCTCCCTTTACTGTAGTCGGTGGTAGATGATTGGATAGAGTCATACAAGCATGACCGAGACATAGCACTTCTTGACCTCATCAACTTTTTTATTCAGTGTTCAGGCTGTAAAGGTAAGATATATTTATTTTGGGAGCAGGATGTTCTCAAATGGTCTGTTTTTCCTTGCACGTAAATAAATAAATAAATAAATATATACTTTACATGGAAAGTAATGCCAACATATTGAATTGTTTGCATTATAACCATGCAAAATGCATAAGGGAAAAGGAGCAAAGAACAAAGTGAGAAACTCTTTTGAGAGTTACATTCCTATGTGAAGTTAACTAAAAATTAGGCAATTTATAGTTATGTTACTTTTATTAGCTATATTTTCACTTTCAGCATCTGGTTTTAGGAACAAAGAAAGGGGTTAAGAAGGGAGGCAAAAGATAATTAAGAGATACCGGTTCAAATGGCAGGGAATTGTATAGTGTAGGGAATTAAAAGGTACCCTGAATGTAAGTGAGTAAGTAAGTTAAATAAGGTATTGGTGAAATTTAGTTTTTCTTCTCCAAGTTAGAGAAACTGGATTGGCGAGTGGGGTCTTGTTTAAAAATGTTTTTACTTTACTGTTTTTGGTCTATGTTTAGTGTTTCTGCAGTAGAAGTGTATAGGTACCCGTTTGTAGTGTTATGTAATCAAGAATGATGTCTTTTTTATTGTATTCTTTGAAAATGTAAGGTTGATTGCAGAACATCTGAACAGATGCCAGAAAGAATTTGATGAATTGCAATTCTTATTTTTTACCTTCAATCTTCCCTATAACACCACAGTATGGCCAGTCTTAGTTTCCTAAATAGGCTTCTGAATTGCAGGGTTTTTTTAAAAATTAATTTATTTAATTGTTGTTCAAGTACACTTTTCTGTCTTTTACTCCCATCCCAGTCCACCCCCCACTGCTCCCCACCTCCCTCCCATTTCCATCCCCATCCCCATTAGTTTTTGTCCATGTGTCCTTAATACTAGTTCCTGTAAACCCTTCCCTTTTCCCC
Source organism: Sturnira hondurensis (assembly GCF_014824575.4). Lineage (NCBI taxonomy): Eukaryota > Metazoa > Chordata > Mammalia > Chiroptera > Phyllostomidae > Sturnira > Sturnira hondurensis. Next base: position 38,324 of record NW_028089591.1, read on the forward strand.
CTGAAATTCCCTCCCCTCTCTTCTCTGGTCACTGTCAGCCTGTTCTCTATTTCAGTGTCTTTGGTTATATTTTGCTTGCTTGTTTGTGTTGTTGTTTAGCTTCCTGTTAAAGGTGAGATCATATGGTATTTGTCTTTCACTGCCTGGCTTATTTCACTCAAGAAGGCCACAGCCCATGCATGTTCCCTTTATCAGATTCATTTCTTTCCTGGCATCAGTGTAGTTATAAATAAAGAGCTTGCCAACTCAACATTTGGATATACTTTGTCACAAACCAGGTTGTCAAGATTTGTAAAAATTTAAAGTGTTGAAAACTTAAAATTATTGGGTAGATTTAAAATACTGCTATAATGTTTTTTTAGCATCAGCAAAGCTCCACTCAATGAAATTTACCATATAATCAAAGTTAAGGTTATTAAGTACTTTCAAAACACATTAAAATTAATTTGATAGACTTCTTTTATAAATGAATTAGGAACTGCTCTAAGTGTATACAATATACTTGTATCTTTTCCTGTGGCTTTGGGATTGTCATTATGAGCACCGGTTATTTTACTATAGTAGTGCCTTCTGTTACTGTTGAGGTTTGGAGGGAATTTGGCACTACTGAATGGCTCTAGACTGCTCTCTGTTTGATGATTCTGCCGTCGTTGTTGTTTCATCCCTCCCTTCCACCCCTTCTTCCCTCCCTTTCTCCTTTCTTTCTCTATCGTCAGCTGTCACTTTTCAATTTACCAGTTCCTAGCAGTCTCACTTCATGTCCCCCTCACTTTTGTGGCAGTGGGGTCTGACCTGATGTCCTAATTCACACCTGCCTCTGGAGTTAAATGCATGGGGTTTGTGATACCTATTATTTCCTTTTCTGCTTAATTTTGAGCTTTGGCCATCATATGGGCCTGTGAGATAAGAAGAGCTTTGGAAATGGACATTTGTCAAAATGTATGCAATATGTTTGCTTTGAGATTTATTTATATGTAACCCTTTATTTCATAGAAATTCTTTCAGAGATTGAGTTACTTGTGCTCTCTGTTTACAGCACCTGGGCATAAGTTATAGAAGGGGTCTGAAGACATATCCGTGACTCTAGATTAAAATTTTAGAAAAGCCTCCAAAAGATTTTTTAGAATGTTCTTTAGCCAAGGAAATGGTGGTATCTTCCAAATAAGTTAATATGTTTAAACAGTCATCGATGGTTCTTTGATGTTGTAGAAGCTCTTTCATAGCATCATTAGAAATTGATTTCATCTGTGGGAGTGCATCATGATGTAAATGGATAATGTCAGACAAATTGTTCAACCTCTTTTTTGCCTTAGCCTTATTTTCCTCATCCTTAAAGCCAGGATTATATAGTGCCTGCCTCATAGGCATGTTACCAGGCCTAATCCATATGTGAAGTGGCTGGTGCATAGTAAACTCAATGCGTGTTAGTTACTGGTCTACCCCTGCTGGTTCCTTTATTCTACTGGAAAGTTTAAAATGTGTGCCCATAGACAAGGAGTTCAAGTATCAATTGTTCTTTTCAGGTTTTGGGTTGAGAAGAGAGTATGATGTTTAATGGGTTTTATTTTTTAATATATATTTTATTGGTTATGCTATTATAGTTGTCCCATTTTTTTCTACCCTTTATTCCCTCTCTTCCCTGCACCATCCCTCCCTTCAGCATTTCTCCCTCTTAGTTCATGCCCATGGGTTGTACATACAAGTTCTTTGACTTCTACAATTCCTATACTATTCTTAACCTCCCCCTGTCTATTGTGGACCTACTATTTATGCTTCTTATTCCCTGTACCTTTTCCCTCACTCTTCCCCCTCCTCCTCGCTGCTGATAACTCTCCATGTGATGTCCATACCTATGATTCTGTTCCTGTTCTAGTTATTTGCTTAGTTTGTTTTTGTTTTAGGTTCTGTTGTTGATAGTTGTGAGTTTGTTGTCATTTTACTGTTCGTATTTTTTATCTTTTTCTAAGTCCCGTTATCATATCATATGATAAGGGCTTGGTGAAGATGAACTCTTTCAACTTGACTTTATCTGGGAAGCACTTTATCTGCCCTTCCATTCTAAATGATAGCTCTGCTGGATAGAGTCATTTTGGATGTAGGTCCTTGCCTTCCATGCCTTGGAATGCTTCTTTCCAGCCCCTTCTTACCTGTAGGTCTCTTTTGAGAGATCAGCTCATAGTCTTATGGGAACTCCTTTGTAGGTCATTGTCTCCTTTTGTCTTGCTGCTTTTAAGATTCTCTCCTTATCTTTAATCTTGGATAATGCAATTATGATGTACCTTGGTGTGTGTGCTTCCTTGTCCAACTTCTTTGGGGTCACCCTCTGAGCTTCCTGGACTTCCTGGAAGTCTATTTCCTTTGCCAGTTGGGAAAGTTCTCCTTTATTATTTTTTCAAATAAATTTTCAATTTCTTGCTGCTGTTGTTCTCCTTCTGGCCCCCTATGATTAGGAAGTTGGAACATTTAAAGATGTCCTTGAGGTTCCTAAAGCCTCTCTCTCTCCTTTTTTTTTTTTTTTGAATTCTTGTTTTTTCTTTCTGTTCTGGTCGGATGTTTATTTCTTCCTTCTGCTCTAAACTGTTCATTTGCGTCCTGGTTTCCTTCCTGTCACTGTTGGTTCCTTGTACATTTTCCTTTATTTCACTTTTCATAGCCTTCCCTTTTCCTCTATTTTGTGACCATATTTAACCACTTCTGTGAGCATCCTGAGTATCAGTGCCTTGAAATCTGCATGTGATAGGTTAGCTGTCTCTTCATCGCTTAGTTCTGTTTTTGGAGTTTTGGTCTGTTATTTCATTTGGGCCATATATTTTTGTCTCGGTGTACCTGTTACTACATTGTAGGGGGTGGGGTCTTAGATATTCACCAGGGTGAGGCAACCCATATCACTGCGTTGTGATGGTATATGTGGGGGAGGGGTCCAAGATGGAACAGTGCTACTTGCTGGGCTCTTGGCTGGCTTTAAGTCACTTCCCCCACTACCCACAAGCAAGGTGAGCCCTTCTGGTACTGATTCCCAGGTGAGGGGGTTGTGTACATTGTAGGACCCTGTGTGTCTCTCCAACTCCTGTGCAGTTGGGAGTTTCTCCCACTGCTGCAACCCCTAGAGGTGTATCACTCAGAAGTTTTGAGGCTTTATTTGCAAATGTGGGTCCCCCAGGTCCTCCAGCTGCTGCTTCCTCTGAGTCCTCTCCCCCGAGTCCTCCCCACGCCCGCTGCTTGTCTCCACCCCTCCTCCCAATCTGGATGAATGTTTCTTCTTTAACTCCTTGGTTCTTGAACTTCTGTACACTTCAGTTTTCTGGCAGTTCTGGGGTGCTTTTTGTTTTTAAGTTTTTTGTTGTTCTTTTTATTGTGTGAGGAGACAAAGTGTATCTACCGATGCCTCCATCTTGGCCAGAAGTACTCTTATTGTTTTAAAATTTAACATACATACAAGTACATGCATGTGCAAAAGGTAGCTTGGCCAATTGAAACAAATATTATATGTAATTGTTATAATAAATTTCATCTTCCTATGCTAAGAAATTCTTCTTTTAGATGTTACTGTATTTATGACATTTCTAGTGATAAAATTGGCAAGAAAAGTAATTCACCAATACAGATTAAGGTTTTGAAAATCCAGTTTTTTATTTAAACTTCCAACTATACATAGGCACCTGGATGGACAAGAACTATAACTTATATTTATTGAAACTCTTTTAGAGCAAGATGGGATGTAGTCACCTTACATGAAGTGTAGTGCTTAATGAACAATCCTGGCTGAAGTTAACTCTACCTACTATTACTCTTTCCCTGATTATCTTTAGTTTAGGTTCATCCTCAAGTTCTTAAATAATACTCTGAATGCTGCCTCATTCTTGATGACATGTGTTTTACATTAAAGAACTAAGCCAGTATACATATTACAGGCATGAGTAAAGTAAGTCAGGCAGAAATGGCCAAGGCAGACATCTGTCAGAAGTGTGGGGTTGCTTTCTTGTGCACATTGAGGTTGGGATTTGTACTTCATTCATAGGGTTGAGTATCACAGTAAAGGTCACTTACTGAAGAGTTAAACCTTATAATGTGACTGTAGACATCTTAATATTAGAGACTGACTTAAAAGTTCTCTTTTTCATATTTCCATGTATTAACTTTTCATACTTGCAATTTCAGGAGTTGTCACAGCAGAAATGTTTAGACATATGCAGAACTCTGAAATAATTCGAAAAATGACTGAAGAGTTTGATGAGGTAAATTACTCAATGTTTTGATAATTTTATGCGTGTTGATCTTGATTCACTCTTGAAAGTATTCTTAAATTTTGAGTGTTATGGATAAGAGCTCTGGCATCAGATTCAATCAGATGATGGCAATGTGATCTTGGGCAAGTTGTTGTCTCAGGATCATTTTCATCATCTGTAAAATGGTGCTAATAATACTTATAAGGCTGTTATGAAGGTTAAATTCAGTCGTGTTTGAAAAATTCCTCAGCATTTTATAATGCCTGGCACACAGTAAGAGCTTAATAAATGGTAGCTATTATTATTGTCAAAAATTGAAATATCAAGGAAGAATAAAGTTTAGAGACTAAGAACATATCTTGGAATGTTGTAAAAGGAAGATTTAGTGAATATCTGGAGGACCAGTAGTTTAGGGAAAAGACTATATGTACATGTACACACATAAATAATTTAGTTTAAAATCTCCTTTATGTTTCAAATATGAATAAGAACAATAAAAATAAATAGTAGCTTAGCCTTGAGTTGATCCTTTCATCAACGTGATGTCTTTGAAGTATTGTTACTGATAAAGATAATGTAAGCTGTTTCAGGGCAGGGGTTTTTATTTGTTCACAGCTGTATTTCAACACCAGTAGTTTTTACTTCAGAATTTTTCACTGTGGATTTTCTAGTAGAAACCCTTGTCTCATTTGAGTTTAATTTCATCATTTTTTCCTTGCTTACTCTGATGAAGGGGCTTTCAACTGTCATTCTAAAAGATAGACAAGAGTTGTTAAAATGGCTTTGTTGATCACTAAGTGCTATTAATCAGTCTCCAAGTAGTTAAGAGGTAATTATGAGTAATGGTATTATTTTAGCATTCTAATATTAAATGTTTTAGCAAGAACCTTCTAATTAAAAGGAAACAGCTGTTTGAGAGAAGAATCCTGAAATATGAGTTTAAAGTAATTAGCAAACCAAGTTGCTAACTACAATTAAGATGATATATTTTAATATAGTGAGTTAAATGAGTCAACAAGAAAATATGGGGGAAAAACCTTTTTGTGGAGTATTACCTTATTCTCAGAAGAGAAATAGTACCACTTATATATGGCATAGCTTAAAATTTAAAAAATACTGTTCTAATGAGAGCATTTGTTAAGAAATTTTACTGAATTGCTGAATACAATGATCTTTAGTCTCTAGGATACTCTTCTCAGAAGTTCTTTTTGAAGTTATATATGGTATTGGTCTCTGCTTTTATATTTAAGGACTTGTTTGTTTTTAATTAATTATGGAGATTCTCACTGTAGCCACATTGAAGAGTATTCCACCTTTGTATGGAAGAGTATTCGAGTACCAGTCTTTCTAGGCTATACTAGCTACATTTCATTTCTAGAAAAATTATCTGGTTGTCTGTGTCTGTTGACTGTTTGATGTCCTGAAGCTAATGAGAACATGCATTGCAATCTTTTGATTCTTTATAAATCATACATCAACCTATTAGATTGGCTGAGAATATTATTTCATAATTTTGAACTCATTTAAAAATATAACATTGGTTTGCTTTTGTTCTAAAGAAATTTCTAAAATACATCTTTGCTTATTAGAATAGTGTTTTACTCTGATGGGAGAGGGTTTTTATTTTTAAACTCTGAGTAATTGACATATTTTTATTGGTTAAAGTGAATTCAGAATAATTATTTTGATGTTAAATAAAAGCAGAAGTGCTCAAAGGTACTTCTGCCTCTGCATATTGTTTTCCTGTCTACTTTAAGGATTTTATTGAAAGAGAAATGTGAGATAAAAGGAGTCACTTCAACTTCTACCTGGGGTATTTCAAAAACAAGTAAAATTTACAACAATAAAACTTTTTTAAAATCACAAAACAAAAAAATATGAAAACCAAGAAAAAAACCCAAGTAAAATTTTATTGTCATGTCCTTTAAATCAAACAATTTTTTCAATTTTTTATTTTAGGATAGTGGAGATTATCCACTTACCATGGCCGGTCCTCAGTGGAAGAAGTTCAAATCCAGTTTTTGTGAATTCATTGGCGTATTAGTACGGCAGTGTCAATATAGTATCATATATGATGAATACATGATGGATACAGTCATTTCACTTCTTACAGGATTGTCCGATTCACAAGTCAGAGCATTTCGACATACAAGCACCCTGGCAGGTCAGTATTTAGAAATGTTTTCTGTGTATTTCCTAAGATTACTGATGAAAACAATTTCTATGAAAAGAAATGAAATAAATAATGACATAGTTAATTGATTTTATTTATAAAGTAACCATTAGGAGGGCACTCACCTCTCTTCTTTCAACTCACATGAATTCCTGGGCATGGGATGGTATTTTCAGTTTTGGTTCGTGAAGGCATACTTAAATTAGTATATAGTGACTTTTGTGGTAAACCTACTTGAATATTATGTTACAGAAAGGGAAGAGTTGGATAGGAATGTGTTGAGTTCTTGAAAGGTGAGGTGTTTTATCCAGGAGGATATGGACAGCAAATTTGGAAACAGCCAGTCATTTTGGATATGTAGTCCCAGTGACCCTTATTTTATTAAACTCTGGTATGTATAGTCCCTCCTGGTATGATGGTCCCTGTAGGATGATGCTTCCTCTGTAACCACATCACAAAAAGTTGATTTTTCTTCTGTTTCTGAGAAACTTTTAGGCAGATTCAAATTCTTTGATCTTTAAATTTTAATGATATGGATTGCATAATTGTGAAACAGTGATATTTGGTGTTGATGTTGATAAAATCTTTTGGTTTCTCCTTTATGCTAAAGATAAAATTATTGATACACTATTATAGGATATGTGCTTTTTGATTTGTGTTTGAATAAATCAAATGGGCATTGATTATTTCTTTAGTTACAGTATTTATGAATTATTTTTCATTCTCTTAAGTGTGGGGATATTTCTTTCCCTTTAGACTATTTTCCCAAATAATTAAAGATGTATTTCTGCTAAGTCCTATGCAGACAATCTTGTAAGTTTTTTGTTTTTAAATTCAAAGTCACAAAATATGAATGTGATCTTGTTTTATGAGTTTAGGTAGTATTTAATGTTAAGAACTTGATGGGTAAAGTACATTATAACAAGTGTGACAATGTAAGGTGAATAAATTTAGATTAGGAAAAACTGGTTTGCTGAGGATGTGAAATAGCTCAGAGCAGAAAATTGTGAATCTCTTTTAAAGAAAGACAACAGGAACAAATTGATTTAGTGTTATGTTCTGTCATGCAGTGAACTAGGTCTGAGAAATAGCCTCGAGTGAGCTAAAGAAAGCATGAAGTGGTCAGATATTTCCATTATTAAGTTTTAAATCACAGGCAGTGAGTATTGTCTCAGTAGTAAGAGTTCATCAACAGAGGGTAGTGAACTGAAGGAAGTCTCTCATTGGTTTATTATTAAAATATGACTTTTGAACTTTGGGCTTTTTATCTGTGTGGTCGTCATAATTTGACCATTGTCTTTGTGCTATGTAAAAGAGTAGAATTACAGGAAATACAATATTGCTAAAATTCCCCGAACATTTTTATACACTGTAGATTAACATAAAGCACCCAGGTTCCCTCTTTTTTTTTTTGGTTGCTGAGATAGGTAATTGCTAATTGCTGTATGAACCACAGTTTACTTGGAAGGTGAATCTTGATCTCTGAAAAAGATGATCAGGGAACATACAGTCTGGACACAGGTTAACAAGCTTTGAATCCTTCTTATATGAACTAATAATCTGAGGCAAATTTCTTACTCTTTCTGAGTTTCTGGTTCCTCATGAATGAAATGAGGATAATGTAGGGTTGGCCAAAATGTCTGTTTTTTTCCATAAAATAAAAGATACAGTTTTTGAACCTCTGGCCAAGATGGTAGCATAGATAGATACAGCTCACCTCCTTACACAACCATATCGAAATTACAACTAAAATACAGAATAGCCATCACTCAGAACTGCCAGAAATGGAGTTCAGTAGAAGTCTGACAAGTATGGAATTAAAGAAATGACCTCTATCCAGACTGGTAGGGAGTGTGGAGACACAGATCGGGCTAGTCCCACATCCACGTGTGTTGGGTAAAACTTCAGGAGGGATATCTCGAGAGTGAGGAGTCCCAGCTCCACAGCCCAGGGTTCCAGTGCCAGGAAGAGAAGTCCCCACAACTTCCAGCTGCAAAAGCCAACAAGGATTGAGTTGGTGGAAGAAACTGTTAAAGCTCCCAACAGTTCTTCTTAAAGAACCTACATACAAACTCCCCTACTCAGACTCACTCCCTCTGAGCTCCAGCACCAGGGTAGCAGCTTGAAAGGCAGGAAGAAACTGAAGTGCCTGGAATCAAGGTGAGCAGAGGCCATTGCCCCTTTTCTAAACCCTTCTACAACAAAGCCACAGAGCCAGAAAACTGCAGCCATATCTGAGATTCCATCAACCTGGCTAACACTGTATGACCTGCCTGGGAGGGATCCCCAGAGACTCCACCCCACCCAAATTACAGGCCCACCCTAGCTGCTTTTCCACAGGAATGGCCAGTTTGGGTTCTTGCTTTACAACTTCCTAAATCCTATTATTAAAGCAAGCCAACACCTGGACTCAATGAGCCCCAGGCCACAAAGTAGCAGTGGATAGATTAGTTTCACAGCTTGGCCTCACCTTGGAATGTCCAAGCCCAGCACAAGTAGCAGCCATCTGATAGTGCTTCCTATCTCAGGCATGGTGCCTCAGGCAAAACACAGGTGCAGGCTGACCTTGGCCCGCACCACCTGAAAACCAGAGACTCTGCACACCCAGTAGACATATAACAGACTACAATGAAGTACAGCCACCCTGCTCTGCACAGCTGATGCTCCAGAGGACAGAGGGTGGTGGTCAGTGGTCACAGCCAGTTCTTGCAGCTGACTGGCCTGGATAAATCCTTCCCACTGATCTGCCAACAGCAAGCAAGGCTCAACTACAAGAGGAGGGTGTATTCAACCCACATGAAGGGTACACCTTAAATACACAGCTTGGGTGATAGGGGAGGCTGTGCCACTGGACCCTACAGGACACCTACTACATTAGGCCACACTACCAAGACACGAAGTCATAGCAGCTCCACCTAATACATAGAAACAAACACAGGGAGGCAGCCAAAACAAGGAGACAAAGAAACGTGGCCCAAATGAAAGAACAGAACAAAACTCTAGAAAAGAATTAAGCAAAATGGAGACAAGCAATCTATCAGATGCAAAGCTCCAAACAAATGGTCTGGAACATAAGGAAGCAAAAAAACAACCAATCAGCAACAAGAAGAAAAAAGAATTTAAAAAAATGAGGATAGTATGAGAAGATGCTGTTACAAATTCAACTGGTCCAACATTTGCATCATAGAGGTACCAGAAAGAGAAGAGAAAGAGCAAGATATTGGAAATCTAGTTGAAAAAATAATGAAAGAAAACGTCCCTAATTTGGTGAAGGGAACAGTCATGCAAGTCCAGGAAGCAAAGACAGTAGTCCCAAACAAGTTGGATGCAAAGAGGCCCACTCCAAGACACACTATTATTAAAATGCCAAAGGTTAAAGATAAAGAGAAAATCGTAAATGTAGCAACAGAAAAGAAGTTAGTTACCTACAGGGAAGTTTCCATAAGACTGTCAATTGATTTCTCAAAAGAAACTCTGCAGGCTAAAAGGGATTGGCAAGATATATTCAAAGTCATGAAAAGCAGGGACCTACAGCCAAGATTGCTCTACCCAGAAAAGATATCACTGAGAATCAAAGGGGAGGTAAAGTGCTTCCCAGACAACAAAAAACTAGAGCTCATCATCACCAAACCATTATTATATGAAATGTGAGAGGGAATTATATAAGAAAAAGAAGATAAAAACTATGAACATTAAAAACGGCAGTAACTACGTATCTATCAACAAATCTAAAAAACAAACTAAGCAGACAAGAAGAACTGAGACAGAAATCACCAACATGGAGAGCATTTTGATGGTTGCCTGATGGGAGGGGGGAATGGGTGAAGAGGAGATTAAGAAGTACAAATAGTTACAAAATAGCCATGGGATGTAAAGTCTAGTACATGAAATGGAATAGACAAAGAACTTACAATCATGACCCATGGACATGAAAATGGTGGGGAGATTGGCTAAGGGTGTGGAGGGGTACTGGGTGGCGGGAGGGCAAAAGGGGAAAAATCGGGATAACTAATACCATAATCAATCAATAACTAAAAACTCATAAACCAAGATTTGGATAATGACTATTCATAACTATCTGAACTCTTGCTAATAAAAATCGGGAATCAAATAGGTGTGGCTAAGAAAGGATAGTTGTAGTTTTAATTTGCTCTTCTTTTATTTCCGTGTGTTTAAGGGCACTTCTTAGCATCTTTTCCATAAACTCTCTCTGCTCATGTCATTTGCCCTTTTTCCTAACAGGATGATATCCTCTTCTGCCTTGAAATGCTCTTTATGTATGAGGGCAGTCTTTCAAGCTTGATAAGCCAAAGATTCTCTACATTGCTTCCACCAAGAAGGATCACTTTCTGCTAATATGGCACCTTCGTGCAGTAGTTGTTACATTCAGCTCTACTATGTCTCCCAGTCAGATTAAACCTTGTCCACAAGGGCTTTCTCAACCTGCTCACCTTTTCATCTGCTCCCATTGCCACATACAAAGGATATTTATTAACTTTTAGAGCTGAGATTTCTGAGATCAGCTATCCCTGGGTTAGCTTACTACTCTCCATGTTTCTCTGATGTACTGCCTATTACCTCTTACACAGTCTTTGCAACCTGCACTTTTCATTTGTCTCCAAGAATGCTTTAAAAAAAAAAAAAAAAACGTTTAGCCCTGGCTGGTGGCTCAGTTGGATGGAGCACTGTGCCATATACCAAAAAGTTGTGGGTTCTATGCCCGGTTGTGCAGCACAGAGAGGAGGCAACCCATCAATATTTCTCATATTCTCACATCTTCCTTCCTTCCTTCCTTCCTTCCTTCCTTCCTTCCTTCCTTCCTTCCTTCCTTCCTTCCCTCCTTCCCTCCCTCCCTCCCTCCCTCCCTCCCCTCTTCCTCCCTCCCTCTTTTTCTTAAAAAAATCAGTAACATATCCTAGGGTGAGGATTTTTCTTTTTAAAAGATTCTCAGAGGGTTTTTTTCTGTTCACCTTGTTATTTCTGTATTACACCTGATAAGAAAAATGCCTCAACAACATCCTGGTAAGACCAAAAGCCTGATACTGCAAATACTTAAGTAAGTAATACCATCAAATGGTTTCAACAACACATCACCAACTTTCCCTAAACACTCATCAACAATGAATACTTTTTAAAAGGCTAAGAGTCATCTCACCTTTAACAGGAAGCTAAACAACAAAACAAACAAGCAAGCAAAATATAACAAAAGACACTGAAATAGATAACAGGCGGACAGTGACCAGAGGGGAGGGAATTTCAGGGGAAAAGGTGACAGATTTACAGGAACTAGTAAAAAGGACACATGGAAAACAACTAAGGGGGGTGGAAATGGGAGGGAGGTGGGGAACAGTGGGGGGGTGGGCTCGGATGGGAGTAAAAGACAGAAAACTGTACTTAATTAAATTAAAAAAAGAAAAAAAAGGCCCTGACTGGTGTAGCTCAGTGGATTGAGTGCAGGCCTGCAAACCACACAATCGCAGTTCGATCCCCAGACAGGGCACATGCCTGGGTTGCAGGCCAGTTCACAGCAGGGGGCTCAGGAGACGGCAACCACATATTGATACTTCTCACCTTCTCTCCTTCCCTTCCCCTCTAAAGATAAATAAATAAAATCTTAAAAAAAATAAAAATGAATTGGGAAAAAATAAAATAAAATCACTTATAATAAAGAAAAAATAAAATAAAATAAAAATGAAGCCATTTTAAGCTTGAGAGCAATTAAATACAGAGATATGAACAATGCATATTTTTAAAAAATAAAATAAAATAAATAAAAGGCTAAGAGTCTTGCCAAAGGTCATGCAAGCTAGTAAGAGGTAAGTATCTCAGCTTGAACCTATTTTAGGCATTATTTGATTCACAAATTGGTATTGTTAGGATAATCCACATCAGCTACTTCAGAACATAAATGATATGTACGCTTAAAGTCTTCTGAATCAGTCAAATTCAAATATACTAGAGGTGTTAGTTTCCCTCTTCTATAATTAAGTAAATGTCTAAAACAATCACATATAGCCCTGGCTGATGTGGCTCAGTCGATTGAGCATTGGCCTGTGAACTGAAAGATCACTGGTTCGAATCCCAGTCAGGGTACATGCCTGGGTTGCAAACCAGGTCTCCAGTTGGGGGCATCAAGAGGCAGCCAATCAATGTTTCTCTAGTTCTTTCTCCTGCCATTCCCATCTCTCTAAAAATTAACAACTAAAGCATTTTTAAAGAAAAAAATAAAATAATCACATATAAACCCCTGAAATATCATACATACCTTGTTCAATACATTAAAAAATATTGTTTCTTGCCCTGGCTGGTGTAGCTCAGTGGATTGAGCATGAACTGTGAACCAAAGGGTTGCTAGTTCAATTCCCAGTCAGGGCACACGCCTGGGTTGCAGGCCAGGTCCCTAGTGGGGGCCATGTGAGAGGCAACCACGCATTAATGTTTCTCTCCCTCTCTCTCCCTCCCTTCCCCTCTCTCTAAAAATGAATAAAATCCTTCAAAAAATAGTTTCCTTACAATTGGATACACAAAATTATCTCTAGCAGAATCTTGAGCAGCAGAAAATCCCCAACAGATGTACTTTACCAGCAATCTTAGAATAAAGCCAATAGGTATTTGTTGCCTGTAATTTTGCTTTCTTGAAGGGGAGCAGTAGTTCCACCATAATACATGTGGGGGATCACTTAATCAATTAATAATGAACACTTCTATCTATAAGAGTACCATGTTTTTTCGGACCGTTGGGTTTTAGAGGAAGAAAATAAGAAAAAGAAATTTAAGCCAAAAATGTGGTAAAATACTTAATAACATAATATTTCACCAATGTAAATATAAACAGAACTCAACGGCAGCTTTAACAACCATTATTCCTCCCAAATGGGTGGGGCGGTGGGGCGTCTTATAGTCCGAAAATATGGTAGTTCACCAGTGTGGTTAAGAATCATTTAAAATGCTTATTAAAATGCAGGGTTATAAAACACATACCTAGGGAGGACTTCCGAACAAGATGGAGGTGTAGGTGTAAACACTGTACCTCCTCGCACAACCAAGTTTAAAGACAACAAAGATCTAGTAACAAAAACACAATCAAAACAAACAGAAAATTGAACTGTACCTAAGTCCAACAACAATGAACCATTCATCCAGACGGGTAAGAGGGGCAGAGCCGGTGGCCGGCAGAGAGGGGTCACGGTAGGAAAAAGCAGTGGCTGCCGGACCAACCCAGGCACCCAGGAGGTAGTTGGGCAGATCCCAGGCACGGGGTAGCAACGAACAGACCTAGTGAGGGCACAAGGCGGCTGGCTGACCATGGTCACACATCCATGCGCAGATAAACCAGGCAAAGGAGCAAGCAGTGAGACAGACTGCACAACCCAGGACCCAGCGACGAGAATTAAAGCCTAAAGGCACTGACTGGAAAAACTTTCGGCGGTTGAGGTACAGGGAGAGGCTCTCAGCCTCACAGCAGAGTTTGCTGGAGAGACCCACGGGGTCCTAGAACGTACACAAGCCCACCCACCTGGGGACCAGCACCAGAAGGGCCCAATTTGCTTGTGGGAGGCAGCAGAAGGGACCGAAATCAGAGAGAGCAGAACAAATGCCATTGCTCCCTCTCTGACCCTGCCCCCACATACAGCGTCACAGCCCAGCTAGGAGGGTTGTCCTGCCCTGGTGAACACCCAAGGCGCCGCCTCTCATATGTAACCAGGGCGAACAGACCAAAATATTATGACTCAAGGAGAAGAATAGATCAAAGCCCCAGAGCCAATACTTCTAAGCAACCAAAAGATAGCCAACCTATAGGATGTGCAGTTCAAAACACTGGTAATCAGGATGCTCACAGAACTGGTTGATTTTAGTCGCAAATTAGATGAAAAAATGAAGGCTACACTAAGTGAAACAAAGCAAAATGCACAGGGAACCAATAATGATGGGAAGGAAAGTAGGACTCAAATCAAGGGAGTGGACCAGAAGGAAGGAAGGAAGAAACAACCAAGCAGAAAAGAAAAAACATGAATTTTAAAAAATGAGGATGCCCTGGCTGGTGTAGCTCAGTGGACTGAGCGCGGGCCTGCGACTGAACCACACAATCACGGTTCAATTCCCAGTCAGGGCACATACCTGGTTTGCAGGCCAGTTCCCAGCAGGGGACTCATGAGCAGCAACCATACACTGATCTCTCTCTCCTTCCCTTCCCCTCTAAAGATAAAAAAATAAAACCTTTTAAAAAATGGGGAGAGGCTTAGGGACCTCTGGAACATCTTTAAACATTCCAACATCCAAATTGTTGGGGTACCAGAGGGGAAAGAGCAAAAGCAAGTGGAAAACTTATTTAAACAAATAATAAAGGAGAACTTCCCCAATCTGGCAAAGGAAATAGACTTCCAGGAAGTCCAGGAAGCTCAGACAGTCCCAAATAAGTTGTACCCAAGGAGGAACACATCAAGGCACATCATAATTACATTACCCAAGATGAAAATGAAGGAGAGAATTCTAGAAGGAGCAAGAGATAAGGGGACATTCACCTACAAAGGAGTTCCCAACAGACTTGTCAGCTGATTTCTCAAAAGAGACCTTACAGGCAAGAAGGGGCCGAAAAGAAATATTCCAAGTCATGAAATGCAAGGACCTAGATCCAAAATTGCTCTATCTAGCAAAGCTCTCATTTAGAATGGAAGGGCAGATAAAGTGCTTCTCAGATAAGGTCAAGTTCAAAAAGTTCATCCTCACCAAGCCCTTATTATATGAAATGTTAAAGGGACTTATCTAAGAAAAACAATAAAAATATGAATAATATGGCCCTGGCTGGTATAGCTCAGTGGATTGAGCGCGGGCTGTGAACCAAAGGGTCGCCAGTTCAAATCCCAGTCAGGGCACATGCCAGGGTTGCAGGCCAGGTCCCCAGTGGGGGCCATGTAGGAGGCAACCACACATTGATGTTTCTCTAACTCTCTCCCTCCCTTTCCCTGTCTAAAAATAAATAAAATCTTTTTAAAAATATGAACAATATCAACAGTAAAAAGACAGCAAACTCACAGTTATTAACAACCTCACCTAAAACGAAAGCAAACAACTAAAACAGGAACAGAACCACAGAAATGGAGATCACATGGAGGGTTAGCAACAGGGGAGTGGGAAGAGGAGAGAGGGGAAAAAGGTACAGAGAGTAAGTAGCATAGATGGTAGGTAGAAAATAGACAGGGGGAGGACAGGAATAGTATGGGAAATATAGAATCTAAAGAACTTGTGACGCATGGACATAAACTAAAAGGGCGGAATGGTGAGGGAGGGATGTGCAGGGTAGAGGGGAATGAGAAAAGGGAAATGGGACAACTGTAATGGCATAATCAATAAAATATATTTTTTAAAAAACTATACCTAGGGAAGCATTCTACAAGTATCAGTATCTGTATTACTCACAAATCTCCTATACTGGTAGGTCCACATGCCACTTTAAGAAAAGCTGCTTGTAAGCCATGAAATCAGCAATCTTGGATATACAGGATGACCCAGTTTTAGAGACAGAGACAGAAAAGGCAAGAATAGTTAGGGAATAGAAGCAAACACATTTCCCCCTGACTGCCTTTGGCCACTTAATCATCTGAACCTTATTCTCTCAAATGCCAGAAACCCACAGTTCAATGACGTATTTCCCCAGAATGTCCTTAAGAAGCTCCCCGGAGTGTAAGCCACCATGACTGTTCTTTCCACAAGAAACTGTCTTTTTCCTAAAAGATATTGCCCAAGTTTAAACTAACCAAGATTGAAAATCTCCAGAAAGTTTATTCCAATATAGGCTTCAACTCACTACTGGGAACCTTCCTTCTAATTTCTATCTTCTACAGAAACACCAAGACCTGAAAATTTCTTGAAAGTCTGAATAAACCAAGACAAAAGTTTACTCAATTGGAAAAAAGTGTCAGATAACAATAATTTATTTTTAAAACTGAGCTTTAGAAAAATACATGATAACCTTTGGGGGCACTTTTTATGTTTTAACAGCACCTTGCTCCTTTGCATTCCCAATGAGATCCTCCAGAGACCAAAACCAACATTTTTTTAAGTTGATTTGTTTGTTATTGGAGAGGTGGGAAGGGAGAAAGAGAGAAAGAGAGAAAGAGAGAGAGAGAAACATTGATGTGTGACAGATTGATCAGTAGCCTCTCACACAGCCTCAACCAGGCACCTGGCCCACAACCCAGGCATGTGCCCTGACTGGGAATCCAACTGGCAACCTTTCAGTTCACAGGCCAGCACTCAATCCACTGAGCCACACTAGCCATGGCCAGTGCTTTTTAATTAATGAAATTATACCTACTGCTCCAAAGTACAAAGCTTGTCCATGAAAGGTGCTCATTCCCATCTCTGTTTCCCCAGTCTGTAA
The DNA here is from genome assembly GCF_014824575.4 of Sturnira hondurensis. Classification (NCBI taxonomy): domain Eukaryota; kingdom Metazoa; phylum Chordata; class Mammalia; order Chiroptera; family Phyllostomidae; genus Sturnira; species Sturnira hondurensis. Next base: position 55,104 of record NW_028089591.1, read on the forward strand.
CCATAACCACCCTCTTTTACTCAACCTAGAATCATTCTTTAAGGCCTGATTAAAACACTAGCTTCTAAGATCAGCTCCTGGTATCCTCCCAAGCCAGCTATCCCCTCTCTACCCTATCTCTCAATTAACTGCCTGACCGCCCTTTCCTGTTTACCCAGCATTTATTTTAGCCTTTAAACAACATATTCTAATAATCATCATAATTATCACTGTTCCAAGAAATTCTCTCTACCCCAGCCCTTAATGAATTGCTTCTTTCAAGTGCACAAAATTAAGGATTTCCATTGAAATACTAAGCACCTCTATACTAGCACTGTGATAGCCCTGATGGTAAAGATAACAGGTACAACTTTCAAAATATTAAAAAAAAGATAAAAATGAGTAAAACATTACCTCCATTTAATGACCTTAATGCTTTAGTCTTTAGGGGTGAAAGGTACTAGTCTACAACTTACTTTGAAATGCATCCAAAAAAGTGGACGATTGATGGACACAAAGGAGTGATGGCTAAATGGATGGCTATTTGACCAAGCAAATATAGCAAAATGTTTAAAGGTTGAACTAGCTGATGGGTATATGGGTGATCATAGCATAATATTATATGTACTGTAAACTTTTCATAATAAAATGTTGAGGGAAATGAATAGAAGAGTTATGTGCCTCCCTTAAGGGAGCTTATAGTACAGTGAAGGTGTCACACAAGCAATTATAACTGAGTACCATGAAAGTATACTAGCATAAATATGCATAGAAGTGTCAGAGCACAGAGAAGTGGCTCTTAACAGAGAAAGGGGAGCTCAGATATGGTTTCCAGGTGACCCTAATCTATATCTGGAAGGATATGAACAGTTACACCAGCAAGTGGGGTCATGAATGTTTTAGACATTAGAAACAGCTCAAAAAAAGAAAAACGTGGGCTTTAAACAGCAAGGTATGTTAAGGTAACTAAAGGTAGTTGGATGCTACAGCAATATATAAGGGAAGGGAGGGAAGGAGGTTGGTTGGTTTGGAATGCCCTGATAAACTCCTTCTGAACCTCAATCATCATCTCCCCTCTGGAAGGCACACTCCCTGAACTCTCCCAGCTAATCACTACCTCTCTGTTGCTATACACAAGCTTCCATCATTTACAATAATGATCCTGTTTCCTTAGGTACCTTCTGTGTTAAGACTCTGGACTCTTTGAGGATAAAAACTGCACCTCATAAACAATTCACTCTGAAAAGACACTAGTATAAGTAGTCTATTCTTTTGACATAAAGTATGCCCTAAATAACATCCCCATGAACTTCCCACACAACAAAAAAGTGTCTAGGCAAATTTAATGTAGATAATTATAATATCACTTTTTTCTGTAAGAAAAAAAGATTAAATGACATGTATGACCAGAAAAAGTATGCAGTTTTAAAAGCAGTAGGAATGATTAGATTCATAAATACAAAGTACATACCGCTAAAAATGTTCTGATATTATAAAATATAAGATAGCATCAAGTGAAAAGAACAAGATACAGACCACATAAATTGGATCTGGCCCTGGATGGTGTGGTTCAGTGGACTCAGCACTGGCCTGCAAACCAAAAGGTCTCTGGTTTGATTCCCAGTCAGAGCATATGCCTGGGTTGTGAGCCAGGTCCCCAGTTGGGGGCGTGCAAGAAGCAACCACACATTGATGTTTCTCTCCCTCTCTCTTTCTCCTTCCCTTCCCCTCTCTCTAAAAAATAAATAAAATCTTTTTTTGAAAAATGTGATCCAATCTGTTTATGCTTAGTGATTTTCTAGAAGGATACAAAAAACTATCAGCAGAAACTACTTTCGGTAAGCTGGGAACGGGTGGGATTGGAATTTTTCACTTTATACCCCCCTTTTGAATTCAATTTTTAACATCGGCAGAAATCATTATTTTTATACAATAATAAAGTTCTTCCTTCTTTTGAAGCAGCTTGCACGAAACATTTTTAAAAATTCTTTGAAGACATGAGGACCATGCTACAGAACGCACAGTTTTCTAGAAACTGCTTCTGTAAAATATACAATCACCAAGAAAAGCAAACATCCCAAAGAATTATAGTACAGGGAACTCTGGTTTCACTTGCAGACATACTCCCTTGAAGATTAACTTTAAACAAATTAGATAGATAGATAGATAGATAGATAATATAAATGGAATGAAAATGAATCAATTTAACAATGCCCTTATAACTAAAACATAACTACAAACTGAAAAAGCACTCTGGTAAGTTTTCAAACCACCTAAACCATCATACCATTTCCCCAGGCAAATTCTAACAAGCTTCTTTTAAAACCAGAATATAAATGAGAAATGCAAGAATCAACTGGTGCACTGTGCCTTGTAGTACTCACAGATGAATGGAAAAAGAGAAGGAATCAAACTAACACCTCAACCAGTCTTTTTTTAGGGAAGCAATGAAACAGAAAAGAACACACATACCATAAAATATATCAACCATAAAATACATGAAGTAATTCAGAAAGCAGAGAGCAGTAAATTATTTGCTTTACTGATTGACAAGACAAGCTACACAAAAAGCAATGGGCATAGAAGATTACAATGGCTGGCTTAAAGCAGCGATTTTGAACCTTTTCCACCTCGTGGCACACATAAGCTAATTACTTAAAGTCTGTGGCATACCAAAAAAAATGTATTTTTTGCCGATCTGAAAAAAAATAGGTCTACTTTTGATTCATTCACACATGACAGCTATTGTTGCGGCTGTTGTCATTTTTTTTTATTTGACAGTCTAAGGGAAAAGAGGTCAGAGACCCTAACTGAATAGTCAGGTGTTGCATGTTTTAAAAATTCTTGTGGCACACCCATTGAAAATCACTGGCTTAAAGCATATTTCATGGCACTAAAAAGTGAAAGATTCTCAAGTAAGCCCATTAAGGTCCAAAAATAGTTATATAAGCTATAGGTCTACTTATAGTAGCTATAATTCTCAAAAAGAAAAAGGATAACACTAAAATTCCATGGTAAAATGCAAAAGGTTGAATGATAATGTATGCTGAGAGTTTACTAGAACAACAAAGTAAAAGACCAATAGTTGAGACTATTCAAGTTCCCTCAGCGTTAAAGAAACAATATATTAGCCCTGGATAGGGTGGCTCAGTGGACTGAGTATCCGCCCACGAACCAAGAGGTTGCCGGTTTGATTTCCAGTCAGGGCACATGCCTGGGTTGTGGGCCAGGTCCCCCATGGGGAAGGCGTGCGAGAGGCAACCACACATTGATGTTTCTCTCCCTCTCTCAAAATAAATAAATAAAATCTTAAAAAAAAAAGAAAGCAACACTATATTGGACCATGTCCTCTAGTCCACACACTGGGCATTTTTAAAACAAATGTCCTTCAGTGCTTACTACAAAGGGAAGAGTATGACCTTGGTACCCACCAAATACTTATAAAATTACCTTTAAAGAACTCAGAACAATCACATAGCATCCATCACCCTGATAAATTACTTATTTTTTTCTCCCCAGGCTTTATGCATATGCGCATGCGTGGATTGTGTGTGCATGGATCCCATGGTGTCAATTTTTCAAAAATATAACCACAGAATGGATATTTATTGTACATAATTTTAATCTCTATATGTATTTCAACCATTTTTGTAATTGTCATAATAAAAACTAATAGTTCCATGAAATTCTACCAGATATGTTGTCTCATAACCTACTTATTTCTTGTTAGACATTAAAATTGACCCCAATATTTCATTATAATAACATTGCTTTCTGTTTATTGACTTTATGTGGACTCATTTCCTATTTTCTCATTATTAGATTCAAGTAGATTAACATTTATTTTAGGGCTCTTGATTTAGGGACAAGGTACATGTCTATGATTTTTTGCTATTTGTAAAATTGGGGAGATTTTGCACCTGTTCTTCACATATTTGATGCCTAAGGATTAAAAATGACAGTTTAGTGCCTGGACCTTAATAAGGCTCAATAAATGGTAGCAATATTAAAAACTTCACATCCACTAACATTTAAAGTCAGAAATAGTTGTTCACATCAATTTGTATGAAAGCTAAGTAATATTAAACCTTTGGTCATATTTGCTACAAATGCTTTCCCAAATTTGTTTTCATCTTAGTTGTTCCCTTCTGCAAAGACATGAGTTTCATCTCCCTGACATTTTGCCAAATAAGCTTAACATTATTGAACACATTCCATGTTTCACAAATTTAACATTATACACTACCTTTAATTATTTCTAGATGATATCCTGCCCATTCTACAAATGAGAAAACAAAATAAATTTCCAGAAGGCCATACAATTAACAGGGAAAGAAGTCACAGGATTCCAACTTTAATCTGCTTCACTCTAACTAATCTGCTTGACTCTAACTTACTGTCTTAAAATACATTCAAACGTTTTTTAGAAGCTATTCATCATTACAAGCATAGACATGAACCACAAAACTATTATGAAACCCTAATACCTTTGTTATTGGGTTGGCCAAAAAGTCCATATGTTTTTTTTCCATAAAAGAAAAGACACATTTTTTCATTTTCACCAATAACTTTATTGATCTGGATATTTTGAGTATGTCGGCTATCTCCTGCATGGTATAATGTTGATTGTTCTCAGTTAATGTCTCAATTTGATCGTTATTAACTTCAACTTGTCTACTCGACCACGAAGCATCATCCAGCAAAAAATATCTAGCACAAAACTTTGCAAACCACTTGACACATTCAATCAGTCACATCGCCTTCTTCATATACTGCACAAATCTTTTCTTGTGTTTCAGTTGTACTTTTACCTTTCTTGAAATCATAAAGCATAATATGTTGAAGATGTTGCATAGTTTCTTCCATCTTCAGTATTAAAATGGCTACATAAAAATTCACCTATTTTGGTTTTTTAAATGCACGCTGATAGGACAGCTGTCACAATAGAATTTAACAAAATTGTTTCAAATGAAGTTAAGACAACATAGTACAGAAAAAACCAAATGAACTTTTTGGCCAACCCAGTATCTGCCAGCCTATTCATCCTAGAGTATGCACACCTCCAAGATGAAACACATGGAAGACTAGAAACAATACAGAATCAATCTGAGGAGAGCTGGGTTAGAATTCTGACACATTAGCTTTGCAATGTTAAATTACTTCCTATACATATAGGAGGTTAGAGTTAAGACTTCTTCCTGATCTACAAATCTATGGCTCTAAAGAACACAGAACCACAATCAGGAAACAGGTATATGTTCTAGTGTTTCTGTTAGCGATTCTAGTTGTGTGGACTTAGACTATGTTGTTTGGCTCCTCTGAATGGCTGATTCATTTGTAAAATAGCATGAATACCACAAGACATCCTTTCCCAAAGGAGTATTATGAGGACAAAGTGAAAATGCTATGTAAACTCTACAATGCACTGAAAGTATGGCAGGATCATCACTACTATTACATTTGATTAACAAACATAATGAGTGGCACACTCAGAATTTGACATTAAGTAATACATTCTACGACGGAGAATACAGTACAAACTTACTCCCTCCCCAATCTTCCCAAAGATGGTGGCAAAAAGCAATTTACAGCAGACCCATAAACAACGCAAGTCTGAACTGCACAGGTCCACTTTACATGCAGATTTTTTTCAATAAATACTGTAAATGTATTTTGCTTATGATTTTCTTAATAACATTTTCTTTTCTCTAGCTTACTTTATTGTATGAATGCAATATAATACATATAACATACAAAATAAGTGTTAATTGTGCTATCAGTAAGGCTTCCAGTCAATAGTAGGCTATTAATAGTTTAAGTTTTGGGGGGAGTCAAAAGTTATACTCAGATTTTCTACTATGCATGTGTGTGGTGGGGTATGAGCACCCCCACCCCCTGCATTGTGCAAGGATTAACTATAGAGTTTGACTAACTGTTCTCTTTTTCATCTGCTTCGGATTTCTTACCTTCTGCAACTTGCAAAAGAAATTTGTCTTCGTTTGGAAACACAGCAGGTCCTCAACATCATTTCATTCGATATCATTTTGTTATAATGTTGATAAGATGCCATAAGAACTTAACTCATTTCTATCAATTGGCCTGTGGTAAAATTGGTTTCATTACACATTGTTATGCTTAAAGTCACAGAACCTATCAAAGACGTTAAATGAGGGCTTAGTGTACACCAAATCAGAAGCTTAGGAATGAAAACTTGTCCTAACTTGTGAAGATAAAACTAATCAGAAGAAAACCTGCTAGTTGTCATAAGTCAGATAATGAGCCCAGACATAGTTATATACAGCAAAAGATTTACTTAATGAACCTTTGGAGACTGGTGTCTTTTTTGAGCTTTACCTCTTTCTTTATCTACAGCAATACTAATAAGCTCCTCAAATGAGGGGCTTGTCACTCAAAACTTATTCTACCTTCCCAAACTGATTTTTTAAGAAAACGTGAGCAATTTCTAATAGTTTAGATATTTAGTTCTATTCACAACTCGGGTTAATTTATTTCTAAATATTTTAATGAATATCCAGTTAAATTGTTAAATAATTCATTCAACAAATGTTTCTTGAGTACCTACTATACCAGGCACTGTTAAACACTGAGGTTACAGAATTAAACAGCAAAGCCCTTGTTCCCATGGTACTTTTACAATTTTAGTAGGAGGAAGGGAGGCCACAAAGAAACAAGAAAATACCAAGCAGTGATAAAAGCTCATGAAAATAAAACAAGGTGATTGTATTGAGAGGGGACTGTATTGCAGCCAGGGCTCCACTCACTATATTTAAACATAATATAATGTGCACATTTTAACTAAAGTTATTAATAATACATTTATGTTCCTAACTAAAATAAGTCAATCTATAAAATGTTTAAAAATTAACTATTCTATATTTTCGATTTACCCCAAACTTCTCTTCCCAGACCTGAAATTTTTTTCACTACAAAGTTGCTAGTGTATCTTTAATCACTCTAAAGTTAAACAGCCCAGAACATTCAAATATCCTAAAGAAGGTTATCCTTTCCCACAGGTTTTGATTCTCAATAGAGGAAGTCTATGTACTACTACCTGACATAATCATGAATACGATTGTTTCATATAATTAATTTTTTTAAGAATGTGCCCTGGCTGGTGTGGCTCAGTGGATTGAGTGTCCACCTGCAAAACGAAAGCTCACGGGGTTTGATGGTTGCCCACCAGGTCCCCAGTTGGGGGCATGTGAAAGACAACCAATCAATGTGTCTCTCATACATTGTTGTTTCCCTCTCTTTCTCCCTCCCTTCCCCTCTCTCTAAAAATAAATAAATAAAATCTTTTTTTAAAAAGTGATGTCTAACAGCCAATTTTACTTTCTCTACCCTACTCATGACTAAGAATTATCATTACTATCAAGAAATAGGCTGAACAACTAATAAAATTTTAATCTCACTCTAGTCTTCATTGCTAAAAAGATTACACCACTGTGAGAAAAAATGTGAGCTTTTCCCACTGGCTCGCTCAAAGTATTTATAATTTACAGAACAATTGAGCACAGCTTAGCCACAAACTGTCCACTGAATGCAACCTAGCACTACTGGGCTAGACAAGAGGATGCATAGATTATTGCTGGTTTCCTAAGCAACTGCTGTTTGTAAATTAAAATGAACTAAAACCATGAATAAGGTGAACAGACGTTACAAAATACACAGATCCAATTTAAACTAATTAGATACATCTACTTAATACTAAAAACCATCACTACCAGTAATTAACCAGAAAACTACTACTGTATACTTGTAATTAAAAGGCCCTCAGGTTAATCTGAAGTGTTGTCTGTCACTTCAAAAAAAGTGTTGTCTGTCTATTCAAAATACCTTGCTCAAAAATAAGGAGAAATATTCATTCTAGCTAGTAATCAAAGAAACGCAAATTAAAGAACCTGAAATACTACTGGCTAACCGCTTAAAATAACATCTCCAAAGCAAGGATAATGTGGTTGCCATATATCACAGCAATGTAAGCTCTGTAAGCTAAGCACAACCCTATTGGAAAACAATGTATCTTCATTTACAAAGAGCTTTAAAAGTTCATACTAACTGACAGCGTGTTTCCACTGCTGGACATAATTAGATAGAAAAGAAAAAACAACGCTGCACATAGACACAGTGCCATCAAAATCAGAGCGGAAAAAAAAATGTATTACAAGGAAAATAATTAGGTAGTTCATGGGATGGCACACAGAAAAAGACGAGAGTGTGTATGGCTACATTGGTTCTGGGAACCGATTCCTATGTGTGTTGGGGGATTTCCCACACAACACCAAGTAATTCTCCAGACACCAGCTGAGTGTCCTACAATTCAACTCATTTCTGACACTAACTGCCCAGATACAGCACCAGATTCCCCATTTCAGAGGCCAGTGACAAGTCTAGGTTTATTACCTGTGCCTCTCTGACAGACTGGTAAGGGTCCAACAATCCAACGACCCCTTCCTCAGGTTAATTGGTTAGCTCCGCTCACAGAACTCAAGAGAAACATTACTTACCAGATCACCAGTTTATTATAAAAAGATAAGTTAGAAACATCCAGATGGAAGAGGTGCATATGCCAAGGTATGGGGCTTGGCACTTTCATCCCTCTCCGAGGGCACCACTCTCCCCAAACCTCCACTTGTTCACCAACAGGGAAGCTAGCTCCCTGAACACTGTCCTTTTCAATTCTTATGGAGGTTTCATTAAATAGACATGGTTGATTAAAACATTGGCCACTGGTGACTGAGCTCCATCTCCAGCCCTTCTCTCCTCCCTGGAAGTCAGAGGATGAGACTAAAAGTTCCAACCCTCTAATCACAGAGTTGGCTCCACCGGCAACCAACCAACCAACCTTCATCTTTAGGTACATTCCAAAAACCACTTCATTAACATAAGACACCTTTTCACTCTCAGCACTTAGGCAGCTCTGTACCAAAAACTGGAAGACCAAATATATATTTCTTATAAATCACAGTACTGCAATAGCCCTACCTCACATCAGAGTCAAAAATAAATTACGTAGACACTAAAATTTTAAAAGTGGAAAAAAAGGCGGAAGAGATTTTCATGTGGTAGTTAGGGAAGTGGGGTGCTGCTGCAGGGGATTACAATGGAATATGGAAAAGCATTCAATGTTTTGTATTTTTTTCCTTTAATAATACATTATTATAACCATACAAAACATATACATGGCACTCTGCACTTGCCCTTTTGGAAAAGTTAACATACTTAATTATAACTGCTTATTTAATTCTTTGCACCCCTACTAGACTACAAATTCTATGAGGGCAGGGCCCAGGCTTCTCTTGTCCATTACTAAATCCCCAGTGCTTACTTATCACAGTGCCTGCTACATACTAGACACTCATTTGTGAACCAATTCTTCTCCTGGGTAATACACAAAAGAATTTAAAATAGGGACTTGAACAGGTATTTGTACACCGCACAGCATTGGCACAGCAAAAAGGTGAAAGGAACCCAAGTGTCCATCATGGATGAATGAACAAAATGTCCTGAAGAATTGAGGAACCAAGCCAGGCAGAGGGACCAGCAACAGAAAGGCTCCGAGGTAGGAACCTATTTCACCAAATTATTTATTTCCTTTAGGCCTCAGTTTTCTCACCTGTAAAATGTATATAATATCCTCAGACATCTGACACATGAAATGTACTCAATAAAGGAGATTACGGTTATTTAGGGGGCCTATCATGCCAGCAAAATCCTGAGCATATTGTCTGGTACACAGAAACTACTCAGAAAAGGTACTGTTATCTAATTCCCATAATAACATATAAGGCAGCTGGTATTATTCTATGCTTGAGAAACCTGAGGATCAGAAATTTACATAATCCTCTGCTAACTTTTAAAATTCCTGTAAGGATAAACAAACATAATTCCACAATTAAAGGGAGGGCTTAAATAAATACATTGCCAGGATGAGGAAACCATTCATGTTAATGTCAACTAATCAGCAGCATGGTGCTGTAGCACTAAGAACATGGACTCTATCTACAGCCAGACAGCCTGGGTTCACTTCAAGGCTCTCCACCTCTTCCTAGGTACAGCAGGTGCTAAAATAATGTTATTTCATTCAACATCATTTCAATTTGATGAAAAATTCAATTCCCAGCCAGAACTCCTGGGTGGAGTTTGCATGTTCTCTCCCCACGTCTGTGTGGGTTTTCTCCAGGGACTCCGCTTTCATCCCACATTGCAAAGATGTGCATGTGAGGTGAACTGGCATGTCTACACTGTCCCAGTCCCAGTGGGTGTGGGTGACTGCCTCTCCCTGTGTGGGAGGGCGTCCTGGCCAGGGGGGTCCCACCTTGTACCCTGGACAGACAGAAGTGGGTTCGAAAATAATTCTCTTGTGTTTCTTAATCTTCCTTAAATGTATGTATAGCTCAAACCCATTTCAATGGTTAATATTTAAAATGGTTTGAGTCTTTATTTAGAAGTTTGGTTGACTTTGTGACCAGAAATATGCTACAGGAACTTGACTCTTGTTTATATCAATTAGCCTACAGTAAAACTGGTTTTGTTACTTGTCATTTTGATTAAAGTCAGTTTCCAAAAACCTATGGATGGTGTTAAGTGAGGACTCACTGTACATGTCCTGAGGCAATTTTACATTTTCACTCTGCACCTGTCTTCTCACCTATAAATAAGTGCCCACTTCACAGACTTATTGAGGATTAAATGGGTTAATTTTTGAAATCACTTCTATTTTAGTGCCCAGCATGCAGAAGTGCCTAGCATATATAATTTTCTAGCATTAGAATAGCATAAAAATTTAAAAACAGGAAATTACCATCACGTTTCTACTTTCCATGGAGAATTTTAGAAAGTGTAAAAACACTGGAGGTGGGAAAGCAGCAGAAAAAGAAGGCTGAAGAAAATGAAAAACAGAACAATGCAAAGTGGCATAATGTTGCCTGCATTTAGGCCAATCTACCTGAACAGACTGTTCCTATAAATATTATTGCCCTTTAGTAAGAACACTACTCGTGAGACAAATGCTGACAATGCTTTGGCTAACATTTTGTTTCATAATTTATAACAAGTTTAATTCCTTAAAATTAATTCAGGTGTTACTTTACTGATTAAAACAAGTACAATACCACAAACTTCATCATCTTCCCCCAATCCAACCTTCTTCTAATTGTTACTTGATGTTTATTATAAAAGATGAAACATATTCACATTCAGACTGAGAATGACTTATCCTCCATCAGCTCTTGGAATAAAATAAGCCATTCTCCTACCTGATTTTCAAAAATGTTCTGACTACTTTGAGAAGTTTAACTTCTGCCTCAGTCTCTTCAACTTAGGATTCTTGTCTCCTTTAATTCGCTGCCTCCACAAAAGTTACTACAAAATCTGTGAATCACCCCACTGGGAGGCAGTGTGTCCCCACGTAAAGTAGTGTAGCTGGAATTAGGCAGAACTGAATTAAAAGGAAGTTTTGCCACCGACTAGCTGAGTTATCTTGGGCGAGTCATTTAACCAATTCTGAAACTTAGTAAATGAAAATACCATCAGCTACCTCATGCGGTTGTTGTAAAAAATAAATTAAATGTTAGGGAGTCTAGTCCAACTACTATATAATATCCTATACAGCCCTGGCTGGTATAGCTCAGTGGATTCAGCACGGCCTGCAAACCACACGATCGCGGTTTGATTCCCAGTCAAGGGCACATGCCTGGGTTGCAGGCCATTTCCCGGTTCCCGGCAGGGGACGCACGAGAGGCAACCATACATTGATATTTCTCTCCCTCTCTCCTTCCCTTCCCCTCTAAAGATAAATAAATAAAATCTTAAAAACAAAATATCCTGTACATACAAACTTCAAGTTTATCATTAATGCAAAGCCGACTAAAGGAAACTAATTGACTATTTCTCTTCCAACATACAGTTCCTTATTAATTATGTAATTATAATGCAGGGTTACATTTCTAGAAAACCTAGTTTCATTTCAATTATTTAAGAATCTGTGTAATATGTACTATATGAGACAAGGACTCAAACAAAATTAGATAATGTAATTCCTGGTCTGAAAAAGTAAACAATTTAGTTATGAAAAATCTGGATATTCACCAATATTGTACATTTAAACACTATGTATTTATGCACACGTGTGCGTGCACACACACACACACACACACACACAAATAACTACCTCTCAAGAAGCTGGGTTTCCTATTTTTCTTCGGCAACCTGGATGACTATTTCAGGCTACTTCAAAGGTTTAGGAATTAATTCCCTACTAACAGATCTTTTCTAATATACTGCCCAAATAATCCGTCTGAAGATTTTCAAGTATATCTAAAACAACCAAATATGAATACAACTACTTAAGAGTCTTCAATGAATAGCAGCACATTATGCAATGTATTTAATCAAAACTCAAAAACATACATAATACACTCACAGTGCTGGAAAAATCCATTTGTCATTGACAATTTTGCTTTTCAAAACATACCTTCATGCTTCTGCTTCCCTGCCAGCCATAGCTACCACCACTTCCTCAATTCTCCTGCCAGGGATAAAGTCTGAGGAATGCCTTTTGGCCTGAATTGAGTGGTGGAAACAGGGAGGGACACTCCCAAAGGGAAAATATTAATGGCTTTGCTAATATTTCCTATATTTTCTCTACTTCTTCAGTATAGAAGGGAAATTCTCAAAGGTTCATGTTCCTATCTTTAATACTACTTCTTAAACCACAAAAAAGGCCTTTTTAAGTAAGAGGATATTAAATGTGTTCTTTGTAATAACATTCTCATCACCATAAAGTTTGCAAATTAAGTACAAGGCAGTAGACACATTGGTGAGTACAGAAAATTTCTCTTCGCTTTTCGAGAGAAAAGGTTAGAAATCCAAGAAGAGAGAATACCATACGTCCCAAGCCTGAAATGAGAATACTTCAAATGCCCTGGCTGGTGTAGCTCAGCGGATTGAGCGCGGGCCTGCGAACCACACGATCGCGGTTCAATTCCCAGTCAGGGCACATGCCTGGGTTGCAGGCCAGTTCCCAGAGCAGGGGACTCACAAGAGGCAAGCATACATTGATACCTCTCTCCTTCTCTCTTTCCCTTCCCCTCTAAAGATGAATAAATAAAACATTTTTTTAAAAAACTTTGTGTTTAAAAAAGAAAAGAATTTGAAATAAAGACAGACTCACAAGTCCCATAACAGAGTGATTGCTGATTGCCTCTTTTGCTTTTACACAGAACCAGTATATCACTTAGAAGGTTTTGACCTTTGGTAACATTAATTCATTATAGGGGATGGTCATGGGCTCTTTTAACTTAGTTTATTAACAACTACCAAAGACTGAAGCATTCTAAGGCTACATTAACAGTCCTCAGTTGTTATTTATTCCCCTAAAGCTTTCCAGAATAGTCCTCTAGTGTTAAATACTTGTCATTAATCTCAAATTGAGGACCCTATAAAACTATACTGATGACTATTGGTTTTAGCCTGATACCCTTTAATACACGGGTGTCCAACCTTTTGACATCTCTGGACCACATTTGAAGTAGAGTTGTCTTGGGCCACACATTAAGTACACAAACACTAATGAAAACTGATGAGCAAAAACAAAGGTCCGTGCATAATTTTCGGGATATCCACCACCAGAGGTAAGCAAAAACATCCTCACATAAACTCTAATTATGCAGTGGCCCTTTTGATAATCTTTTAAAATTGTCAAGCAGATCAGTTCCAAGTCTGTGATCACTAACAGAGAAAATGAATATATCTAGGTAATAAAACTTAGTAATAAAACTAAGAAATGTTTTAAGTAAATTTAAAATTTAGTGTTGGGCCACATTCATAGCCATCCTAGGCTATGGGTTGGACACCCCTGCTTTAATATATAGTAATCCCAGTGCACAATGGTTTTTAAAAGGATTATTTATCACTCTTTTCAGTGATAAAGCCCAACCAACAATGTTACCTAAATATACGCCTCCATCTCTGTAGGCACTTTTCAGTATGAGCTGATATAACAATGAATGAATGTTTTTGAGAAACTGGGGGGAAAAAGCACTTACACATTTTCCAAGTAATTTCGGAGGGTTCTCACACCTCCATCCTATCCATGGGCTCCAGATTAAAAACCAGTAATTGCTTTATAAAAAACCAACTGCATTAATTTAATACATAGATCAAATCCACAAAATATAAACTTTTGTGTATCAATCACTCAAATTCCTTCATCTGGTCACAAACGTGGTTTCCCATACCACTTCCACCTTCATGATGGCTTTAATGAACTTAAATAAGACTTTTTAAAAACTGAAGACCTACATACTAACCTCTCAGTTGTCAATAAAATAGTGACACCAACAAAACCTCCTAAAGTAAACTAGCTAGAAGAGAAAATCACAACAAACTCCTCAATAAGATATTAAAATACCCAAGTATGAAAACAAAACTCAAAGTTCTCTTAAGATCAGAACTCTACCACTCACCCCCACTGAAAAAAATGGGGGGGATCTTAGTTTACAATACAGTACATCTACGATTATACTCAAATCATTTCTCCAAATGTTTGAATTCGCCTACAGGAATCACTTTTGGGGGATGGGAGGTACCACAAACATAAATAGGCCAGAAATACAAGGCAACAAGAAGTCACCCAAAATAAAATAGCACTATTAATTTTATGAAATGAGACATCAACCTCTGTAAGACTTAGCGCTCACCCTGGCTGGTGTGGCTCAGTGAATTAAGTACTGGTTGCAAAGCAAAGGGTCGCCATTTCAATTCCCGGTCAAGGCACATGCATGGGTTATGGGCCAGGTCCCCAGTGGGGGGTGTGCAAGAGGCAACCATACAATGATGTTTCTCTCCTTCTTTCTCCCTCCCTTCCCCTCTCTCTAAAAGTAAATAAATAAAATCGTCTAAAAAAAAAACAATTTAAGTCTCAAATTATGTTACCAAATCAGTTTAACTTCAGGTTAAGTCTCTAAACTGGACCTTTTTCTTTCTTTTCTAATACCACTTCTCCCTAGTCACAAAATTATCTCTTTCAAGTTTTCTTCTCAGAAGAAATTCTCCACATAAGAATCCCCATGACATATCATACAATTCACATTTCCTTCTAAGAAAATGGCAAAGGAGTTTGAATAATATGTAAGGAAAACACACAGCTATAAACTGTAAAAGTAATTTTCCTGAATATTCTTTTATTAAGGCAGATCTCAGAGAAGTTATTAGTTTTCAACATTAACACATATAATCACTGAAATCTTAAGCCACTTTAAAAAATCCAACTAGAAATTCTACTGGTTTTTAAAAAAACACTGTATCTTATATTTTTCTATCTACCCCACACCTGTAAATACTCCTCTGAAAGAATAAAAACAAACAAACTCTCAGAATGTGGCAGTTTATGGAAATTTAAATCACTTTCATGCCTAGAGAAATCTCTGTAGGGGTTTTGAATCCCTTCCTACCACTTACTAATTGGGCAAGTTACTTGGCCTCCCTATAGTCTGGTTTCTTCTGAAAAAGTGGGTATTAATTAGGGTCATCATACATCCTAGTTTCTCTGAGACAGTCCTAGTTTATACTATTATCCCAGCATGCCATTTGGCTAGTGCCCCCTTTCACTCTCAAAAGTATCCTGATTTGAACAATAAATCACATGGTCATCTTACTTCATAAGGTTATAAATACGAAGTAAGCTAATACACATATGACACTTCTAACCTGTCTGGAATATGGTAAGAGTTCAGTCAGTGTTAGCTATTGTTAATGTTAAAGTCCCTGTCAAAACCTTTTTATAAGAAATTCTGAATTGTATAATGAACAGTGCCCCTACAATATTCATTTTTACAAAAATCATGCATTTATTAAAAACAAATAAATAAAATAAAATAAAAAATTATGCGTTTAACTTCCCACATTCTTTAAAACAACTAGTAGCACTAACTGCTTGACATCAACACTAATCGATTTATCCCACAGACATGGCAGTATTGTCAGTTGCATTCACATTTTATTTTACATAAGTTTTAGCAGAGACTACATTAGGGTTACTGAAGGGAAAGTAACTGTGCAAAGTAAAACTCCAGTTAGTCTAAACCAAGTCCCTGAATATCCTAGCAGCAGCCTTTCTCAACCAGTGTTCCTCATACTAACCACAGCACTCAGAAAATGACTTGAGTGACAATTTCCTAAATTCTCCCAAGAATGGTACATAACTTGTATCATTGTAAGATGGAGAGGAAGAAACCACTGCATACAACAGATGCCTTGAGGCAGAATTCTGTTGTAGAACACCAAGGTCTTGATATTCTTGGAATACAAAGGTGGAAATATGGATGAAAAGACTCAATACTGAACAAAGACTATGGGTAAAAGACTGTATCATATAGAAAAATTATTTCCTACAGAATAAAGCTTAAGGGAATGATTAACATAAAATATATAAATTTGACTCATGGCTATGAAAAGCACTAATATATTCAATTTTACTTCATCTCCACTAATTTATCTTAGCCAGATATCCAACATCTAACATCCCTTCACATAAGAAAAATTCTAGTTATAGTTTATGAAATGCAGGGGGAAAAAGAGGAAAGCAAAGAAAGCTAAGATCAAGATTCTGATCACTAATGAATCTAATAATCCAAGGCACCAATATTACCTATTGCATGATAAAAATAAGAACAAAATTTAATAAATTAAAAAAATGAACTAGAATAGGAAGTTTAAACAGAGGAAATACTAACACTTAGAACATTTTTAAAGTACCATTAAATAACAAAAAACATCCCCCTACACAACCAATCAGAGCAGTGGATTACAAAAAGCATCACCTAAATTTTTATTTCAAATCCAATCACTCAATAAACAAACTGAACAAGTGGGGAACTATTCTATTCAGTACAGAGCATAAGTGACAGGAAAAAAACCACAGTGAAACCATTCTACCTACCACAGTATGACCAAAAAACCCCTACAATTCAACATACTATGCCACAAACTTTTGTGTAATGAGCATACTCAAAAACAAAGCTCAGACTTATTCAACTGTTTCGACTGTTAGTATAAAACAATTTAGACTGTTCACTAGGCTGCAACTCATCTAACCCTTGTAAAAATTTTCATTTATCTTGCACTACACATGAAAAACCAACTGTCATTTTGTACAATAAATGATACGCACTTTCTGGTTATAGATAACTGGAGACCTAAACCAGTAAGGGAAACTACTGAGCTTAACAAAAAAGGCCGTTTTTGAGGCCAGAGTAATTTGGGTGTGAATTCAGGCTGTCAACTATCATCATGTAACAAGCCATTTATTCTGAGAGCCCCAATTTCCCCATCTGTAAAATGATAATAACCACCTATCCTGCAAGGTATCTGAGAAGATTAAACGATACATTAAAAAGCACACACCACAGTTATTGGCATTCAAGAGGAACTCAAATGGCAACTAAATTAAGACTTTCTTAGAATATCTCAGTCAACAAGTTATAGGTCAAATCCCATTACAACAAATGTTCATCAGGCAAAAGTGTAAATGGGACTTAACTTTCCCTCCCTCTAGCAACATGCAACAGAATCTAAACTATTTTTTATAAAGGAGTTTTACCTTTGAGTTGTACATTAGATCATACAATTTATAGAAATCTCCCTAGTTTCTCTCATCAAGCCTAGTCATGTATTTTCCAATTAAAATAATAAAATAAAACAAACCACGGACCTTATTAACCCTCCCTTCCTTTGAGGGAGGAGGATTTCAAAAATTCAATAATCTCTTGACTAAACTAACTGTGTATAAAAACTTCTTGCTTTCTTCTGGTTACTATCAAATATAGAACTACAGCAAGCATACGTTAAAAACACAGTTCAGGCAACAGATTGCCACAGCCTCTAAAGAGATGCGGCTTTTTTAATGCACACATACAAAAAATAAGACTCCATCAAGCAATACCGTTCACACTGGTAATATATAAAATTTGGTTAAATTAAATGCTAAATGGGTAACTCAAGAAGACTGAAAAAAAAAATAAAACTGACAATTCTGTTTTCTCACATATCTTTGCCAAACAGAACATGCCATAACCACAGCTCAAGATATCCGGAGATACAGAAAATTACCAGGACAGTATTGAAGCACAAATTAAAAGTCCTAAACATATATCAAAAGTAGATTACAAAAGAAAATGTAAAGAATATGTAAAATAACCTGTATCTTTAAAGTCTTCTTTACTCTCCAATGATTAATCACATTTCCATATATATTGATACCCATAGCTAACTGGGATTTATTGATTCCTTTGCTATGCTCCCCAACTCCCAAAATAGGTATACCACAATGTTCCACTGTACAGTAAGCTGCCATATTCAAGTCTCAGAATAACCTACTAATAGGGATTTCAAAGTGCTAATACAAGTCCACGCTTTTTTTAATGTGAGACGCAAAAAGTCACATTTAAGAAATATGAATGTTATCCCAATGAGATATGAGACAGATCACTGCGCCCATTTAATGTAAATTTAAAGCTCAAAACTTAACTTGCAGCATCAAAAACTGAAGTTTTCCATCTATTATAAAGAACCCAAAGCAAAAAGAATAAGCTATTCACTGTTTACTCCCTTCCCACATATGACTGTGGGTGGCATCAGTTAAACACTCAGAATATTAAACATTACTAAACTGTCACAGGCATATTTCCACATCTAACCCTATATTCCCAAAGGATAATTTGAGCCTAAGCCTGCTCTTCTCCCAACCCCACCAATTTTAATTCACCCATCCTACGGCAACCAACAAAGTCATTACAGTCAAAAAAGAAAACAATGAAAAAGGAATGTACAATTTAATTTCATT
The DNA here is from genome assembly GCF_014824575.4 of Sturnira hondurensis. Classification (NCBI taxonomy): domain Eukaryota; kingdom Metazoa; phylum Chordata; class Mammalia; order Chiroptera; family Phyllostomidae; genus Sturnira; species Sturnira hondurensis. The sequence goes on from NW_028089591.1 coordinate 73,948, forward strand.
AAAATCTTGCATTTGGGCTTTAAAAAAACCCTAACAAAATAGACTTCAAAGTTACCAAACTCATAATTTGTTGGTTTAGTAGTTTAGCTGTTGCCTCACCACAATAAAATAAACCTGAAGCCACAATCCTCATCATCTACTTAAGATTATTTGCATACGAATAGGAATTCAAGATATGCAATTTGTCTTAACATCCTTCTAAAGCTAACATGCCGAATATGAAATATACAAACAGACTAATATTAAGAGTTATAAAACGTCTCTATCCAGATGAGAGTGAATTGTTGTCACAATGATTAGGGAACACACTTTACCAAACATAAAATTAAATATCCATTATTTTGGATTCCCTTTAGAACTCTGACATATATTCAAAAATACATGTTATAGATGGGGGGGAACCTGACCCTCAACACCACAAAACTGCAAAAAATAAGGCACTTACCTTCCAAGAATGTAGGAGCAATTCACAAATACACTAAGGAGGCAGGATTTTAACTGCATTAATCTTTTATTTACAGGTGATGGGTAATGGTCAGAATTTTTGTAAGACAGTATTACAATATTTTACATATCAACTTTAACTATAGCACCAGATCCTTGGGGGCTAACTTATTTACATTCACACACAATTTTCATATCAGCTAAAAAAAAGGTACGCACCCATCCCCACTGCCAGTCTCTGATACTAGAATGCTAGTTATTTCACTGTGGGAAAGAATAGCTAGTAAGTACATTTCTTTTCCAACCTTCTAGTCTACCCATTCATTAAACACCTAACACTGACTGAATTGAACCAATACCTCCATTCTCCTACCAGGAATGCTCCCTTCCACTGTCACTTATTCCAACTGCCAAAGCCCCTCCTATTAATAGTAAATCCTTTCATAGTGACTCACTTTAACTCCAACTTAATGAAATAGACACCAAGCAAAATTTACAAAATTTGGCAATGGAATTTTCCTGTTTTCAAAAAAATTTTAAAAAACTAAAAGTAGAGCACATTCAAACTAAGTTACAACCATTTAAAGGTCAGCCAATTTATAAGCATTTGTGTCACTCATTCTACACTGGTTCAATTAAAGTATTTTTGAAAGTTGGTATATTAGGCATTCTATAATTACTCATACACAAGGCCAAGTTTCCCATGCAAATAACCTGATACGTAAATATAAGTTTATTATTACACCAAAATTGCAAGACAACTTGAAATCTCTTCTTCAAATTTGCTTAATTATGGAAGTTTAAGTACATACAAAAGTAAAGAGAATAATAGTGCAATGAGCTCTCCTGTACTCACTCATCCCACTACAATCATCAACTCAAGGCCACTTTTGTCTGATCTCTACCTTCACCTGTTCCCTCCCCCAATTATCTTCAGAAAAGAATGAAGAGGAAAACAATGACCTCAGTAAGTACACTGCATAGAGCAAGAAACAAGAGTCTAACCATGCAGCTAAAGCCACCCTACACAACTCTTTGTTAGGTGGTAAATTTAAGAATTCAGCTAAAAAACAAAGAGTCATCTTTAATATTTTAATGAAGTCCATAAAATCCAAAGGACATATTTAAAATTATACCTAAAAGGAGAAACAGGAATATGTGATGAAAATTAACTTAAGCATGTGTAACTAGGTTGCATTCATGTAGCTCAAAATGGAAAAAAAGAGACTATTTAACATAATGTATCATAAAATTACAATTTAACCACTTGAAAAACCGCTGAACACTTATGGCTTAGCTGGTCCTTCTGATCCCTAATTATAGATTCATATCGATGTAGAAAGAAAACCAGGCATTGTAACGTAAGTGGTTGAAAATATTCAAAATTAACCCCAACGTTCATCGGAAAATATATGAAAGCAAGTCTAAACTACCTGAATTGTATGTCATTAAATGGAAAGGTATCCAGTTTCCAGGACCCGTTTTTTTTTTTTTTTAAATAAGTTCACATATACCCTTAAACGCAACGCGCTAGGCTACAGATAGAATTAGGAGACCGCCTCCTGATTTTGCTCCTAACCAATACGCACAAGATAGAAGGTTGGCAGGAAAGTGCTGCGAGGACAGTAACAAACACCAGCAGCTCCCGAGCAGGCCCAGCTAGAGCCAGGAATGACGCACTTCGGTAACCCGACTCTTTCTCCCCTCCACCCCCGCCCCCAGCAGCGGTGCTGACACCGCCAACAGCCCGGAGTAGGAAAAAGACAACAGAAAAAAAAAGGCAGAGGTTGGACTGCACCAGGTTTCATCAAGAAACCTCGATTATTCCTCTTTCGACACTAACCACTAGGACTAAACAGGAAAAGAAGCTTGTGCTTAAGCAAGTCCCATCATGGTGGTTTAAGTCACTAAATTAACCTGATAATGAGTGCAATCTACAGAGACAAATACAGGGTGTGGCTGCTGTGAAATACGGCGGTCCAGGGAGAAAGGGGGTCGGAATTTGCACCGGTGTGAGGGGAAGACGGGGCAACACGGGGCGCTGGGGGTGGGGGGGGCGGCCCGCGCATTTTAAGGAACCATTTCAAACCAGCAAGCTTTTCGTTTACTTATGCCTAATCCTACAGATCAAAAGTTTCTAATAGGTATATCATGTAAACTGTAAATAACCATTTAATCAAACACCATAACCCTTTATTTAAAAACTACATCCAAGAGAAGGGAGGGGTGGTAAGTCAACAACATAAAACATTTCTAGGCCACGGAGAAAGTCGCAAACTGGGTGAAACTAATGCAATATTAAAAATTAAAGCACAACACTGCAGCACACACGAAAAAACACGATAAAAACCATTACATTCAAGGATTAAAAATAAAATGATATATATATACAAGGAGAGCGAAAACCGTCGAAAGTACAGCGGTTTATTAAAAAAAACTAAAAGCAAGGCAAGACATTCTCGCGACAAAATAATAATAATAATAATAATAATAATGAGGACAGATTTCAACAATACGTTTACGAATGTAGGCCAGAAGAAAATAGGAACGGGGCTCAAAGTTTTGCGGAACTACTTGATGCTGTTTCCCACACCTTCTCTCTCCCATCGCCTGTCCGACCCTTTTCGTCCCCAGGATCGCCGTGCACAGATCAGCGGGTACGGGAAAGAAGGAAAAAGAAAGTCAATCCCCAGCCAGAATAAAAGTGTGAAGGGAAAAAGGAGAAGCTGCCTACCTGGGGCAATGATCGGCTCACTCCGTATCTTGAGAAAGACAGCGCGGGTGGGGGTGGGAACGAAAAGCAGCACTAAAACTAAAACAAAAGTGGCGCCAAAACCCCCCAACAAACAGCCTTCCACTCCCGCCCTTCCCCCCTCCTCCCATGCCAACCAAGCAGGGCCCCCTTCGGGGCAAGGGCTGCACGAGGGGGCCAACACCGCCAGATCCCAACCTAATTTATAAAATTGTTGCCCAAACAAAACTGACCGAAGTCGGCCTCGGAAGGGATGGAGAGATCGATGCCAATCGCTTTCCCCGGCAGTTTCTCCACCACGCGCCGGAGATGATGGGGCGGGGGAGAAGCCGAGGGGCCCGTCACATGAATGTTGTTCCCTCTCTAGGAAGGGAGGAAGAGAGAGAGGGAGGGGAGGGAGGGAGCAAAGGAAGGAGGGGAAGAGAGAAGGGAGGGGGCACGAGGGAGGGGTGTGATCAGAGTAGATTTTCCCTCGCCTCCCTCGGTCCGAGGCCCAAATATACACAACTGAGCCTCCTCTTCTCCCCTCCCCCCAGGTTCCCAGCACCACCATTTTGCTCTCTTCCTTCCCCTCACCATCATACCCCGCTCCCCCCACCCACTCATAACCTCCCCGGCTAGCCTACCCCGACTAGGCTTGCACTACACCCCACCCCACCTCCAGTTTTGGCTCTCCCAGCCTTAAGAGCCTGCCGGAGAAAAGGCACCTAAATCTAATGCTACACAGACAAGCGGAGCCTCCATCTTGCGCTGCTCCGCGTTCTCCATTTTGGGCCACCAATTGGGGGGGTCCTCCGTAGAGGCCCCGAGGGAGAGTGGGGCGAGGGAAGAGAAAATCTTCTGCGAGGGTAAACCAAAAGAAGAGTCCTGCGGTAGAAAGCCACTCTAAGAGTAGGAGGTAGGAAGAGGGTTGGAAGTTCCTTGGTACTGTGGAGGTAGGGACTTGGGGGGACCAGCAGAGAAAGAAGGGCTGGGGGTTATGCGGGGACGAAGAGGAGTACCCCCGCCTTGACTTTGCTACCGGCTCCGGGCCGGCCCCGCTGGGGGCAAAGGAAGAAGACGGGAAATTAAATGGCAACGGAGCGCCCAGTCGCTTTCCCTCCCAACTCCTCTCCCGCGCCCTATTTCAACCATACACACCTCACGGTGGGCCCCGCGCCCTCCGGGTGCCCCTCCAAACTTCTAGAAGCTTCGCCTCCGCCATTTTATAACTTACCTCCCCCCTCAGCGTACACAGAGGCAGCAACCAGACTGTTCGCCTCCCCCACTTCTCCTTCCTTCTTTCTCAGGCCGGGGGCTTCTTCACCCCTGGGCTGGTACAAGATATTTTCCCCTTCCTCTTCTTTACACCCTCGAATTCTACTCAGGGACGGAAGCTCCCGCGGTTCTAGAGCGGTGGGGGGTTTTGAAAGTGGCGGTCGGATCCGGCGGGGTTTTTTTTTTTCTTTTTCTTTCTTTTTTTTTTCTTTTTTTTTTTCTTTTTCTTTTTTTTTTTTTTGGTAGCGCTTCGGGATTGTTTGGGGTGTTCGCTCTTCGGCGACTTAGAGGCGAATGGAACGCGCAGGCGCCATCTGTCGGCCACGAACCCGCGCCCGCTTCCCGTTGGGAGGGAGCGGCATCTAGCGGCAGCGCGCTGGTACTGCAGGGCCGGGCTCCCAATCCTCCCACCGGGCGTCTTCCTCCCAGTCACCAGCCAATCGCGGCCGGCTGCCTCGGGTGCAGCGTCTCGGACACCGCCTCCAAACGGGCGCCCGCAGGGGCGCGCCGCCGAGTGGGGTAAACAAGGTGCCGTGCCCGCGCCTGACTTACTCATGCGTTTGTCAGCGCTTCCGCCGCGGACCCAATGGGGCCGCGTTTCCTATTTCTTTTTGCGGGGGTCGACACGAGGGCCGCAGGGTTGTCCGGCGGAGCCTGGGGCCGTGGGAAATCAGAAAGCGGACTCGCTCGGGACTAGTTCCCCGCGCCCCACTGCCCCCCGCCCAGCCCGCGGTAGCCTCTCAGTCGGGCATCACCCTGCGACGTTCCCTCCTCTGACTCGCCCCAGTAAGGGGCCATGGCCCGAGTTCCCGAACCCTCGCTTCACTGCCTTCCCTTAGTCCTTCCCACCGAAACAACTTAACTTGCCCAGCTTTAGCACCTGATCCCAAGTGAGTTAGGGGTTTTGCTTCTTAAGTTTTTGTTTTGAGTGTGGCGAGAAAGCGAGCTAATTTTCTATCAAAAGACCTAGCACTAGGGGAAAAATTTTTTTTCTTTACAACTCACTCTTCTCGTCTCCCAGAAAATGTGGTCTCGTTCGATCTCTCCGGGGTTTGGGAGACCAGGGAACTGGGCTACTGTTAGGCTAGGCCAGGCGCCCGACCAGTTTATTCTCGACTCTTGGGGCTGTGGGGTGGGAGGACGGGACGGAGCGAAGTGGAGGGAAATCGAAATTTGGGTAAAAGAAATCGAGGGGGCTCTACATGATCTTCATCGTCTCCCTCGCTTGTCCACCGTCTTCCTGGAAACGTGGGCGGGGGGCGGCCTCGCGACTTTAAGAATTTTGGTTCCTTATTCTGCGTCCTTACCCCTCCCCCAAGATGTTTGAAGTGCAAAAGGATCGCTTCCGCTCCTTCAACGCCAGTTAACTTAAGCATTTATCACTTTTCGTATGTGTTTATTTGTTTCAGTCCAGCTTCCTGGCCCTTAGACTGCCAAGAACTTTGTAGGCGGAGAAGATAAACTCAGGGAGGGCCTGTCGCCTCCGAAGCGCAGCTTTTCCTAGGACAGGAAGAGTGACCTATTACAGTGACTCCATTGCTGTTACAGAAGTTCCCAGATTCATACAATCTTTGTTTACTTAGCCCTTCGTTTCTGTGTTTTGTTGTTGTTGTTAAATTTTTCCTTTAATATTAAATTTCTTTCGATTAGAACAAAAGGAATAAATGTAATTAATAACAAGACAGATTTTTCAAATGAGAAATAATGCAAACCCCCTGTGAATCATGAAGATTTCATCCTATATCATGTCTGAAGCATTCCTAATGCAATATAATGATTATTTTCAGCCCTTAAATTATATTCCTTCCATGCTTGGGTCTTAGTTTCTCTCCTATCCTCTGTACTTACTGGGGGTTGTCCTGCAACTTAAAAAAAGTTATGGTATATTTAATAAACCAAATAATATAAGTTAAACAGAAACGTCTAAATATCAATAACAAGAACTAAAATCAGACATTTTTACTTACCTCTAAAGCTTTGGGCAGTGCAATACCATTCAAAATAAATTTCCATCTCTTTTATGGATCATCTTTGGTAGAGTGTTATACAGTTTTTAATAGATTCAAGTTACAGAATGATGCGGCTAGAACATTAGAGACTAGAGGAAAATTTACAGTTATGTAAGTTAATGCAAAATTCCACTTAAAGTAATAGAAAAATTGGGCTCTGTACCAAATCATTTCACATTAATTTAGTTCAATTGTGCCAATTTAATATCAATTGATATTAAATGATTTCCTGTTTTAGTTTTTGCTAAAAACTACTGATTTTCTTCTCTAAACATCACATTTATACTACATGGTGCAGTTTTTCATCTATTTTATAAATTCACGTTCTCTGCTGATTAGCATCTGATACTTTAAAACAAGTTCATACTTTGAAAAAAATTGAAAAGTTCCTCTGCTTAGTAAACATACTATCATTTTGTGAAAAATACCACTTAAGAATAGTAACTAGTATAACAAGAAAAATTTTGTAACAAATTTATACTGATATTAAACAATGTTTCACAGTACCCCGTCTTTTTTTCCCTAGAACTTATTAAAAACTACTGAGTCTTCAGTATGTGCAGAGCACAGTGCTGTGTGCTCCAGTCCTATCCTAAGAAGTGGAATTTATTTCATACTGTACTGAAAGACAAGCGTACACCCCAATAATTTGAGGACGATGTGAGAAAATGCCATCAAATGAAATATGTAACTGATACAAAATAACTTTTAGCCGTGGCTGGTGTGGCTCAGTGGCTTGAGTGCCAGCCTGCAAACCAAAGGGTCACTGGTTCGATTCCCAGTCAGGGCACATGCCTGGGTTGCAGGCCAGGTCCCCAGTAGGGGGCACTCGAGAGGCAACCACACCTTGATGTTTCCCTCTCTGCCTTCCTTCCCCTCTCTCTAAAAATAAATAAATAAAATCTTGTAAAAAATAAGTTTTAATCTTACGTATTTGTAGGGTGTTCTTCATGAAATAATATTGTAATGGCAGAAGCTTTTGGTGCCTGATAAATACTGAAAGAGGAAAGTTGAATAGTTAAGACTTTAGATACTGTCTAAGGGGCAAGACACTATTGAATACAAAAATATTCTGCTCACTGGAAGTGCATATCCCACAGTGTAGCAGAGATAATCCTCCAGCCTTACCATAGTCTGAGAAAAGCATCCCAAATTTTCTTTGCTCTAACTCCATACAAATGGGGCAAGCTCCTGATTAAAATTAGGTTTTCCAGATAGTCTTCTATTCTAGACCACATATGTATATATTTTGTATTTTCTAACACCATTCTGAACATGACAGAAAATTCAGAAGCCTAAAGGTGGATAAATCTGAGTTCACAGAAATGTTAAATTATATCAAAATAACAAAGTATAAATTATAAGCTGAGAGAAAATATTTGGTACATGAATGAAAAAGCTAATTTCCTTCATATGTGAAGAACTGTCACAAATCAATAATATAAAAATACTCCAATATAAAAACAGATAAAGGATATAAAGTCAACTAACTTTTTGGACAAGATATGCAGATGGCAAATAAATGTATAAAACTGCTCAATTTCATTCACCACTAACACATGCAAATTAAATTCCACTTTTACAAGATTGGCAGAAGTTAAAAATTTTGACAATACTCTCCCTGGCTGGTGTAGCTCAGTGGATTGAGCGCGGGCCTGTGAACCAGAAGATCGCAGTTCGATTCCCAGTCAGGGCACATGCCTGGGTTGCAGGCCAGTTCCCGGTTCCTGGCAGGGGATGCATGAGAGGCAACCATACATTGATATTTCTCTCCCTCTCTCCTTCCCTTCCCCTCTAAAGATAAATAAATAAAAAATCTTTAAAAAAAATTGACAATACTCAATGTTGATGAGGAACTAAGAATTCTCATACATCATTGGTGGGAGTGTAAACTGTTTCAAAAAGTATCTCAACATGTAAAATTAAGCTAGCATTTTCATTTCTATCATACAGATATGCTCGTGCAAATTACACAAAGATGGACTGTATGTAGAGAGATTTTCATTATGGCTTTCCAATAAAGAGAAACACACAATAGAAAAGGTAGCATTAAGGGATTGATTAAAGAAATCATGATATATCCATGCAATGGAGTTCTATGACCACCATTAAAATAGGCATACATGTATCAACTGATATGCAAATAGGTCTAAGAGATGTTAAGTAAAAAAAATCAAGTTACATATAGTTTGTATAGTGTGATCCCATTTGCAAATATATATATTTACATACATATATATGTGATTGCATATGCACAAGATATTCTTGAAGAATATACAGGAAATGTAACAGTTACTTCTCAAGGAAAGGGTCAATGCAGGGTTTCAGGGCTTGTAATTTTGCTTTTTAGTATATATATATATTGTTACATTATGTTAATTTTTTATTGTTATCATGAAATTTTTATATATGTTACTTATGTAATTTTTAAGGGCTTGTACTGGTTACTCTGGAAAATAATGTGCCACTTTCTTATGAAGTTAAACATACATACCATATGACCCAGCAATCATTCCTGAGCATTTATCCTAGAGAAATGAAAACTTACATTTATACAAAAACCTGTACACAAATGCTCATAGCAGATCTACCTGTGATAGCCCAGAATAGGAAACAACCCAAAGGTCCATCAGCTGGTAAAATGGTTAAACACACTGTGTCACATTCTTACAAGGGAATACTACTGAGCAATAAAAAGGAACTATTGATACATGTGACAACTTGGATGGACCTCAAGGGCATTCTGCTTAGTGGAAAAAATGTCAGTCTCAAAGAGTTACGCACACTCTGACTCCACTATATAATAATCTCAAGATGATAAAATTATAGTGGTGAAGAACAAATCAACAGTTGGCAAGGGTTAGGGTGGAGGAAAGGGTGTAACTATTAGTGAGGAATGGGAGGGAGCATCTTTGCGGTCAAGGAGCAGCTGTGTTTCCTGATTGTGATATTTACTTAAATATACTCATGTGATAAAATTTCATAGAACTACACACACACACAGGAGTACAAAAAAAGGTGAAATCCAAATAAGGTTTGTACTTGAATTAATAGTATTATATCAATGTTGATATCCTGGGTTTGGCAAGTACTGTGGTTATGTAAGCTATTATCATTGGGGAAAGCTGCATGAAGAGTACATAGAATTGTCTGTATTATTTTTTTTTAATTTTATTTATTTATGTATCTTTAGAGGGGAAGGAGAGAGGGAGAGAAACATCAATGTATGGTTGCCTTTTGTGCATCCCCTGCTGGGAGTTGGCCTGCAGGGAACCAGCCTGCAACCCAGGCATGTGCCCTGACTGGGAATCAAACCGCGATCCTCTGGTTCGCAGGCCTGTGCTCAATCCACTGAGCTACACCAGCCACGGCTAGAATTGTCTGTATTATTTTTGTAACTTCTTGTGAGTCTTAAACTATTTCAAAATTAAAAGTTGTAAAAAAATTTTAATGCTAGTATTAAAAGAAAAATATCTGGTTAGTAGAAAAGTAATTACTCCACTGTAATTAATAAATTGAATTTCTAGTTCACAAATCAGCTCTTTGTTAACTTTGATATAATGACTTAATTTCCGGGATCTTTATCATTACCCCTATATGAACTTACACAATTAAGGGCCTGATACTTCAACACTCAGGAGTAGACCATGGACCTGTGGTGTCAACAGGAAATGGACATACAAATAAGCCTCATCTAAAACAAATAGCTGGCAACTTTTTAGGACATCTCAAGTACCATATTACAGAATCTGCTAATTTTTTTACTCTGAATAACATACATTTCCAGTATGGGTTAATGAAACTGAAGCTATATCTATGAACAAGAGATTCACAAGAGATTCGATGTCTCTCCCATACAACCCTTCCCATTTCTCGTCTGAGCTACAGTAATAGTCCTATGACTAGTTTCTTTTGCATCCAACCCAGTACTGATTTGAGTACTACTTTCCTTACTCACTTTTATGCTTGCTTACTTGCCACATTCATAATGCCTTACTTACTCTTAACTTGCTTACATACTATGTATTTGGCCCAGTTGGCCTACCACAGTAACTTTCAACCTTTTTCATCTCATGGCACATATAAATTAGTAAAATTAGTAAAATTCTTCAGTAGACCAAAAAATATAATTTTTGCCATTCTGACAAAAATAGGTATAATTTTTATTCATTCAGACTGGACGGCTATTGTTGTGATGGCTGTTGTCATTTTTTTATTTGACAGTCTAAGGGAAAAGAGATCAGTGATACTGACTAAATAGTTTTAATTCTTGCAGCACACCAGTTGAAAATTGTCGACCTACCACAATTCCCCTCAAATGTTACTATGCTTAGGAATAACTTAGGGATCTTGCTAAAATGCAAATTCTGATTCAGTAAGTCTGAGTTTAGAGTGGAACCTGAAAGTCTGCATTTCTAACAAACACCCAGGTCATGCCTGGCCCACATTACTGTTCTAAAGTCCACACTTTGAAAATAAAAAATAAATAAATAAAGTCCACACTTTCACTGTGAGGGCCCGAGGAACAAAGTACAAACTCTGTAGTGTAGCTTCCATTGCCTTCCACAGTCTTATCTGAATCTCATCACTCATAACTGTGAACTCTGCTGAGCCAATGTCTGTATAGGTCACTGTTGTATCCCCAATGCTTAGTATAAAGCCTTAAACGGGACAGGTGCTCCAAAATTATTTATTCAACGATTGAAGGACTGAATAAATTAAACAATTACTCCCTGCTCATGTACTGTACGTTCTAAGCAAACTAAATTACTTCTCATTTTCCTAGTACTTTCCCACTTTCCTAGTACATTTGCTCACACTGTTTTCTCTCAGTTTCCAAGATTTGCCCCATTCAAATTCTCTCCATTCTTAAATGCCCAGTTTAAATGAAAAAAAAACCTCTTCATAAAAATCTTCCCCAATGTCTCAATATGGAAATAATTTCTCTCATTTTGCAAGGTTTTTCCCTAACAGATTTTGAATGCCTTGCAAATAATAATAATAATAATAATAGTAATAATAATAATAATAATTTATTACAATTTGCTATAACCACCATGCCTAGCACAAATGTTAGCATATAATAGAAATAATGTTTATTAATTTGAAATGAAAAAATAAATTACCTTGGTCAACACTATGTAATAGAAATGTGGCCACGATGGCAGCTTCTATAATCTGTGTTGTTCAATATGGTAACCACAAGTGGCCACTGAGCACTTGAAATGTGGCTAGTGTGACTGAGGAACTGAATTTTTTTATTTTAATTAAAATTTAAATGAAATAGCCACATGTGGCTAGTGGCTATGTATTGGACAGCAGCTATCTAGATAATTCAAGTTACAATTGTTCATTCTACAGTATTTACTGAGTGCCTTCTTTATTTTACTTTATTGTGTTTTATTGACTTTTTGGGTGACACTGGTTAATAAAAACTGAGTGCCTTTTATGTGCTAGACACAGGATAGGCTAGGGGCTGGTGATGGATGAATAATTTATGGGCCACGACCTCAAAGAGTTTGCAACTTATTAAGAGAAGATAGTCAGGATCGGACAAATCCAATCAAGTGCTATCAGTGCTATTGCAGAAGTTTGACCAAATAGAATGTGTGTACAAAGGTGAATGTGGGCCGGAGTGAAAAAAGGGTTTATAAGGAAGGTAAGAGTTGAAATAACATAGTATTCATTAGGCAAACAAAAGATAAAGAGCTTTGCTCAGGGAGGAGTGTAAGTAACAAAGGCATGGAAAGTCAAAACAGAGAGCCCTCTCCTCCTGGAACTACAAGTAGTTCCTTTGGGTACCACCTAGGAAGGGGAAGGCAGAGAGCTCTACCAAAAGGAGAACTGGAGATGTTTATACTGGAGATATAGGCAGGAGCCCAGCAGGAGCCCAGTCACAGAGGGCCCTTGGAATGCCATGCTAAGGAAGGAACTTGGTATCCTGGCAGTGGGAAGCCGTGGAAGCCACATGCTTGGTTTGACATTTTAGAAAGATGGCTCTGTGTGATGGAGTTCAAAGGGACACACAGTCTGAGAGGCGATGGGGCCATGAAAATGTAGTCAGGAGTTAGGGCATATGTGCTTTGTAGTCTGAAATGAGATAATAATTTCAGTGAACATCTTTGATTTGTCTTTATTTCAAAATCCATTTGATTTTCCTGCCTTTTTTCTTTTGCATGTACAAGCACAGCCTTCATTGAATGGCCAGGTCTCCATGGAAGCAAAGTCGAAACTTGGTATGAATATCTGGAAATTTCAAGGAAAATACTACCCTCTGCCTTCTGCTTAAATCATTTGAGAAATATTAGCCAAAATAAATCATTCCTATCAGCAGCTAATTCTTTCATCCGTTAGTGCTGGCACTGGCCCTAGTTATTTGTATTAAGTAGTTAAACATGTCACAGGATTTGTTTGTGTAGACAGATGACATTTGCATTATTTTTTGAGTGCCAACATTCAATAAACAACAAAAAAGACTGATCAAGGCACAAGCAGACCTATCAACTCAGAATTATGGATCACTTTAAAGGTTCTATTGTGATGCACGATTTTTCAATATGTTCAGGAGACATTTATCATTTTAAACCCATACACATTTAATGATTACATTATTCATTTTGTCGCTGTTGTGGCATTGTTGCTGGGTATTAGTTTTTATAGAAATAGCAATAGCTTTTGGAAGCAGAAACATTATTGTTAGCAGAATAAGAGACACAAACATGCCCCCCCCAAATAAACATATTTAAGTTATTTCTCTATGTTGCTGAAAGTGATTTCGTTAAAATTAGCATTGCCTAGCTGGAGCATTTAAGATCTTGTTCCCCAGCATATGTCGTCAGTTTGGCTCAAATAAAATCATAAAAATTCTTTAAAAAAATAAATAAAATTAGCATTGCCCAGAACATCCAATAAAACTCTCCTTTATTGGCATGCATGCAAACTTATAAAGCAAAGCTTTATTACTAACTAAGAAAGACAGTAATAGTATTGACAACAAAGACTAGTCCCTGAATTTAAGTGCAGTATTTGTGACTAGTAACTACAAACATTAAGTAAAATTGAGACATTTGAACCACTGTCAGCATTTGAAGTCTATCATTGGTAGCACGTTTGCTGTTATATGCTGATAGCACTTCTAATGTTAGACACTAGAAATTAATGCTAGAAGTGCTTTGTAGGAAGATAAAAAGGTGTGAAGAGAGGATGAAGGAGGATTTGCAAGATGGAAGAGGGCTAGAGAAAGAAATTTCTGAGAAAACACATTTTATCAGAAATGCTAAGGAAGGAACTTGGTATCCTGGCAGTGGGAAGCCGTGGAAGCAACATGCTTGGTTGCTTCTATAGACGATAGAAGAATAAATTTTTAAGAATAAATTTATTCTACTATAGACAGTACTAGATTAAATTTTTTCTTTGAGCTTTAAAGGGCATTATTGGCACAATTGGCAAAATTTGAATAAGGTTAGTAGATTATATAATAGTACTGTATTAATGTTAATTTCCTGATTTTGATCATCATATTGCGGTTATTAGGAGGATGTCTTCATTTTTAAGAGATATACACTGAAATATTTAAGGGTAAAAGGGATGCCATATCAGTAACCTTTATTTAATTGGTTCAGAAAGAAAGGTAAATATATTCCTTATGTACACATTATATATTATGGTGGTGTGCTAGAACCTGCTAGCAATGGCTCACAAGAGCTAATTGTACACATGTATTCCCAACTCCAGTTAGTGACCCCACACTGGGAGCTTGAAAGCAGCCACGGTGAGAGCATTTACACCATGAAAATCAGCAAATGCTATAGATCAGAGAGATCTGGAGAGCCAGTTGTTAAAATATATTTGCCATGACATAGACCAATGAAACAGAATAGAGAACCCAGAAATGAACCCAACTCTCTACAGTCAATGAATATTCGACAAAGGGGGCAGTAACATAAAATGGGGTAAGGATAGACTCTTCAACAATTGGTGTTGGGAGAACTGGACAGCTACAGGCAAAAAAATGAAACTCCAGCACCAACTTACATCATACACCAAAATAAATTCAAGGTGGATCAAAGACTTAAATATAAGCCGTGACACCATTAAAGTCCGAGAGGAGAACATTGGCAGGAAAATCTCAGATATTTCATGCAGCAACATTTTTACTGATATGTCCTCTAGAGCAAGGAATATGAAGGAAAAAATAAACAAATGTGATCTCATCAAAATAAAAAGCTTCTGCGCAGCTAAAGAAAACAGCATTAAAATAAAAAGACAACCCACTGTATGGGAAAGCATATTTGCCAATGATACCTCAGACAAAGGTTTAATCTCCAAAATATACAAAGAACTCACACGACTTCACTCTAAGAAGACAACTAACCCAATTAAAAAATGGGGAAAGGACTTGAACAGACACTTCTGCAAAGAGGACATACAGAGGATCCAGAGACACATGAAGAGATGCTCAATATCGCTTGCTATCAGAGAGATGCAAATTAAAACCACAATGAGATACCACTTTACATGGGTGAGAATGGATATCATAAACAAAGCAATAAACAACAAATGTTGGAGAAGGTGTGGGGAAAAGGGGACTCTGGTCCACTGTTGGTGGGATTGCAGACTGGTACAACCATTATGGAAAACAATATGGAATTTTCTCAGAAAACTAAAATTGGACTTGCCTTTTGACCCAGCAATTCCACTGCTAGGATTGTATCCTAAGAACCCTAAAACACCAATCCCATAGAACCTATGCACCCCAATGTTCATAGCAGCACAATTTACAATAGCCAAGAGTTGGAAGCAACCTAGGTGCCCGTCAGTAAATGAATGGATCAAAAAACTATGGTACATATACACAATGGAATTTTATGCTGNTGGGATGGGATGGGAGTAATAGACAGAAAACCGTACTTGAAAAATAATTAAATAAAAAAATTGGAAAAAAGTATATATATATATATATATATTTATATATATATATATATATATTTGCCATGGATCACAATGAAAGAAAATGTCAGGATTTGTGAAATTTTTTTGTGTTGTTATAATTGATAGGTTATTGTATTTGCTTTTAACCTGAGTTGATACATTAAAAAAACTCATGCTGTTAAATACTCAATAATAATAACAATATATTTTAACATGCCATTCTCTCCTTACCTGCAAATATCTTTCAAATTTATTTTCTCAAGAAAGCAAGTAAATATATACATTATCCTAGTTTGTAGTTATTGTACACCATAAACTAAAAGCATTCACATATCTAGCAGTAGGTACCAGTTTAGTTATATCCAAACATTGCTTACTCCCACCCATCTGAATTCTTCATGGGACTTTGTGAAAACTTATGTTCTCCATAAGGTAATTTCTTTTTTTTCTTTTTTTAAAATATATTTTATTGATTATGCCATTACAGTTGTCCCATTCCCCCTTCACTCCCCTCCACCCTGCACACCCCTACCCCACCATTTCCCCCCTTTCTTTCATGTCCCTGTGTCACAAGTTCTTTAGATTCTGTATTTCCCATAGTATTCCTGCCCTCCCCCTGTCTATTTTCTACCTACCACCTATGCTACTTATTCTCTGTACCTTCTCCCCCCTTCTCCTCCCACTCCCCTGTTTCTAACCCTCCATCACATGGAGGGTTAGGAACCATTCTAATGAATGGTTCACATTCATTAGAACCATTAATGGTTCTAATGGTCTGCAGAACCATAGCAAACCATTTCTATGGTTCTGCTCCTGATCTAGCTGTCCCCTTAGTTTGCTTTTGTTTTAGGTGTGGTTGTTAATAACTGTGAGTTTGCTGTCCTTTCACTGTTCATAGTTTTTATCTTCTTTTCATGAGATAAGTCCCTTTAACATTTTACATGATAAGGGCTTGGTGCTGATGAACTCCTTGAATTTGACCTTATCTGAGAAGCACTTTATCTGCCCTTCCATTCTAAATGAAAGCTTTGCTGGATAGAGCAATCTTGGCTGTAGGTCTTTGGATTTCATGACTTGGAATATTTCTTTCCAGTCCCTTCTTGCCCGTAAAGTCTCTTTTGAGAAATCCGCTGACAGTCTGATGGGTACTCCTTTGTAGGTGACTGTCCCCTTATCTCTTGCTGCTTCTAGGATGCTCTCCTTCATTTTCATCCTGGGTAATGTAATGATAATGTGCCTTGGTGTGTTCCTTCTTGGGTCCAACTTCTTTGGGACTCTCTGAGCTTCCTGGACTTCCTGGAAGTCTATTTCCTTTGCCAGACTGGGGAAGTTCTCCTTTATTATTTGTTCAAATAAGTTTTCCACTCGTGGCTGTTCCTCTTCCCCTTCTGGTACCCCCACAATTCGGATGTTGGAACGTTTAAAGATGTCCTGGAGGTTCCTGAGCCTCTCCTCAGTTTTTTGAATTCTTGTTTCTTCCTTCTTTTCTGTTTGGTTGTTTCTTTCTTCCTTCTGGTCCACTCCCTTGATTTGAGTCCCAGTTTCCTTTCCAGCACTATTGGTTTCCTGTGCATTTCCCTTCATTTCAATCAATTTAGCCTTCATATGTTCCTCTAATTTGTGGCTAAAGTCAACCAATTCTGTGAGCATCCTGATCACCAGTGTCTTTCACACAGTTCTATGAATTCTTAAGGAAGGAACCAATGTTGAATGTGATATTCAGAAATTACCTTATGGAATTTCTGAATATCACATTCAACATTGGTTCCTTCCTAAAGAGTTCATAGAACTGTGTGAAAGATACATAGAAAAGCATCCAGACCAATCCCCTCACCTTTTCACAAGAAAAACTGAAGAGTCAAGAGATGAACAGTTGGTTAGAGCATTAGTTGCTCAGTTGGTTAGAGCATCGTAGTGATACATCAAGATTGTGGGTTCAATCCCTGGGCAGGGCACATACAAGAATCAACTGATTAATTCATCAATAACTAGAATAGCAAATCAGCATTTCTCTCTCTTCTTCTTCGTCTCTTTCTTCCTCTCTCTCTAAAATTAATCAATACATAAACATTTATTTTTTAAAAAGATGAACATCCCCACTATTACACAATGTCCAGTAACGGAGTTATGAGCAGTACTCTAGTCTCCTCATCCCCAAGCCCTGGGCTGTTTTTTAAAAACATTTCATTTATTTATTTTTAGAGAGTGGGGGAAAGGAGAGAGAGAGAGATATGCAGCAATGTGAGAGACAAACAACGATTGGTTCCCTCTCAAAAGTGCCCTGACCTGACAGTACCTGCAACTCAGGCATCTGCCATGACTGGGAATCAAACTGGCGATCTTTCGGTTTTCAGGATGACGTCTGACCAACTGAGCCACTCTGACCAACTGAGCCACACTGGTCAGGGCAGGTACTTTTTACACCATTAGAGAACACACTTTCCAAGCTAGATTTAGATACCAGATCATAATCTTCTGCGTCCTGACCAAACTTAGGATGATTACTCATTTTTTAAAAGATTTTATTTATTTATTTTAGAGAGATGGGGAAGGGAGGGAGAAAGAGAGGGAGTGAAACATCAATGTATGGTTGCCTCTAGCACACCCCATACTGGGAATATAGCCTGTAACCTAGGCACGTGCCCTGACTGGGAATCAAACCTGCAATACTTTGGTTCTCAGGCCTGCATGCAATCCACTGAACCACACCAGCCAGGGCCTGGTTACTCATTTTAAGAGTTAGATGCTCAAGAGATAAAACTAGGGACTCAATAAACACTTAATATTTCCATTAGTTTGGAATGTCTTTCACATAGTCTTCTTTCAAAGTTGCTTTCTGATTTACTTATAAAGGTATAAAACCTGATGAGTATTTTCTTAGAATTGTAAATGAAGAGCTGGCTACCAACAATGAAAGTAGATGACTAGTTTCACAGAAGGTGGCACATCTAAATGTTTAGGTGCCAAATTATAAACTGAGATCAGCCTTGGAGTCTTTACTGAGGTTTTATTCTTTTAGATTCAAATATTGTTTATCAAAACTTTGAGAATCAATTTAATGTCACTTTGCAGGGCAAAACATTATTGCGATTAGATATTCTTGAAGGAGAGGTGTACCAATTAGCACAAAAAATGCAAAAAAAAAAAAAAGCCACCAAAAGTTGTTTGTCCTTATTTCTTTAAAAATGAACACTTTCCTACAATCTTTAGAATGAGGGAGTTATAAAATTTGAATAAGTTTTCAGAAGGACTGCCAGATGAATCTTAATAAGGTTAGTAGTCTAAGATCCCAATCATCAGAGACTTTTTAACTGAGGTCTTTACTCCTTTATGAGTTGTTGAAACATTCTTAGAGTTTACAACCTACTATTCAGCAAGTTAAGACCAATAAAACACCCATTTGACCAATTCAGTCTTTTTCCAAGAAGAAATAATAAAACAGTCAGAGTTTGAAAAGCCATTCATTAGTTACAACTGTTGTGACATAAACTTCAAAAACCTTTGAAGTATAGTGATCAATAGGATTTTTTGTACATGGTATAAAAATGGTATCCCATTTGATTGGAAGTCAAGTTTCTACCTTTCAATATGCAGATAGCAGTATGTGAAAAATAAAAGGCAATCAAAATTAATTTAATAAGATCAGTATTTGCTGTCATGACATCATTACTTCAACCAAATTGTGATTTTGATGCTCAAGAGGATAGCTGCAAACATTTAGAAAGTCACAAACACTGCTGATTTTAAAGACACTGGAATGGATTGAACACATAGCTCCTTTGCTGTGAAAAAGACATCAATGGCATATTTTATAAAAATGTATTTTTCTGTAATCAAAAGAGCCTGGTACTGGCATAAAAACGGGCACATAGACCAATGGAATAGAACAGAGAGCCCAGACATACACCCAAATCTCTATGGCCAATTAATATTCGACAAAGGGGGCAGCAACACAAAATGGGGTAAGGATAGACTCTTCAACAATTGGTGTTGGGAGAACTGGACAGCTACAGGCAAAAAAATGAAACTTGAGCATCAACTTACACCATACACCAAAATAAATTCAAGGTGGATCAAAGACTTAAATATAAGCTGCGATGCCATTATAGTCCTAGAGGAGAACATTGGCAGGAAAATCTCAGATATTTCACACAGCAACTTTTTTACTGATAAGTCCTCTAGAGCAAGGGACACAAAGGAAAGAATAAACAAATGGAATGGTACTTCATCAAAATAAAAAGCTTCTGTATGGCTAAAGAAAACAGTATTAAGATAAAAAGAGAAGCAATTGTTTCGGAAAACATATTTGCCAATGATACCTCAGACAAAGGTTTAATCTCCAAAATATACAAAGAACTTACACAACTCCACTCTAAGAAGACAAGCAACCCAATTAAGAAATGGGCAAAGGACTTGAACAGACACTTCTCCAAGGAGGACATACAGAGGATCCAGAGACACACGAAAAGATGCTCAATATCGCTTGCTATCAGAGAGATGCAAATTAAAACCACAATGAGATACCACTTTACACCGGTCAGAGTGGCCGTCACAAACAAAGCAACAAACAACAAGTGTTGGAGAGGTTGTGGAGAAGAGGGGACCCTAATCCATTGTTGGTGGAATTGCAGACTGTGCAGACTTGTTTTCCACAGTACAACCACTGTGGAAAACAAGATGGAATTTTCTCAGAAAACTAAAAATGGACCTACCTTTTGACCCAGCAATGCCACTGCTGGGATTATATCCTAAGAACCCTAAAACACCAGTCCAAAAGATCCCATGTACCCCAATGTTCATAGCAGGGCAATTTACAATAGCCAAGTGCTGGAAGCAACCTAGGTGCCCATCAGTAAATGAATGGATCAAAAAAACTATAGTACATTTACACAATGAAATTCTATGCAGCAGAAAGAAGGAAGGAGCTCCTACCCTTTGCAACAGCATGGATGGAACTGGAAAGCATTATGCTGAGTGAAATAAGCCAAGTGTTGAAAGACAAATACCATATGATCTCACCTTTAACAGGAAGCTAAACAACAAACCAAACAAGCAAGCAAAATAAAAACAAAGACACTGAAATAGAGAACAGGGGGACAGTGACCAGAGGGGAGAGAGGAGGGAATTTCAGGGGGAAAAGGGGAAGAGTTTACAGGAACTAGTATAAAGGACACATGGACAACAACTAAGGGGGGTGGAAATGGGAGGGAGGTGGGGAGCACTGAGGGGGGTGGGCTGGGATGGGAGTAAAAGACAGAAAACCGTACTTGAACAATAATTAAATTTTAAAAATTATTTTGAAAACAACTTAAAATATTATTGATCAAAATACTTTATCTAATAAATTATCAAGTTTTGTCAATACACACAAAAAAATGTATTTTTCTGGAAAGAATTAAAGAAGAATCGGAGAGAAATTCTCTCATATATGTGCACAAGAAGACACGTTAAAGGATGTTCATTACAATACTTTTTATAATGGAAACAATCTAAATGTCTATCCCAGAACAGTAGATATATTACAGTATATTCATATGATGGAATACTATGTAATTGTGCAAACAAACTAATGCTACATGTATCAACATGAATGAATCTCAAAAATGTTATGTAAAAAAGCAAAGTGCATAATAATAGCTAACACATTATCCTTAGTGTATTATGTTCTAAATGTCTCACATGTATCAACTCATTTAATTCTCAAAACAACCTTATGAAGTACATATTATTCTCATTTTCCTCATCTTATAGATGAGGAAATAGTATCTTATGGATGAGGAAAATGATATTCAGTAACATATGCAGCAGATATTCCACACCCTTCTGGCTCTAACGTTTGTGAGCTTTTTCACTGTGTTATACTCCCTTTGCTATTCATTGCATATACTATTTAATAAAACTTAAAATACGGAAGACAATCTTCTATACAGTTTATGCATAGACACGTATGTGGTAAAGATATGATATCCACATGCGTGGATATGAAGAGCATCAAATCTATGATTGTGGCTACTTCTAAGAAAAAAAGACAGGGAAAATGAATGGAGAGAGGAAACTTTAACTGTATCTGAAGTCTTATTTCTTTTTTAAAAAATGGCAGTGTTTCATCATGGATGGATCTTGAGAATATCATGCTAAGTGAAATAAGCCAGACAGAAAAAGTCAAAAACCATATGATTACACTCAAAAGTGACATATAAAACTGAAAGCAACAAATGAACAAACAAGATGAACAAAAACTCATAGACACAGACAAGAGTATGGTGGTTACCAGGGGGAAAGGGGGTGGAGGGGAGGTAGTAAAGGGTAAAGAGGGTCAAATATATGGTGACAGAAGGAAATGTGACTTTGGGTGGTAAATACACAATGCAACATATGCATAATGTATTATAGAATTGTACACTTGAAACCCAAATGATCATATTAACCAATGTCACCCCAATACATTTAATAAAAAAATTAAAAATATGTCTTCAGTAAATATAGGAGACATAAGATTTGACAATGCTGGGTGGTGGGTACATGGGAGCTTATTATTGTATTGTTCTCTATATTTTTCTGTATATGTAAAACATTTCATAATTTTAAAAACAGAAATTAAAAAAAATTTATGTATTGAATTTATTGGGTAAAAACAGAAGTTTTGCAGAAGAAATAAAAAAGGTATAATATAAAGACAGAGTATTTGTCTTGGATCTCAAATGTAATAAACAAATCTGATTATAATTTTAAATACTTATATAAATAAGGCAAAATAAAGGTTCTGTGAAATTCAGAAACACCTTTTCATTTCAGCTGAAATGTATTTGGGCATTTAATAAAAATTTAGTGATACAGCCCTGCCTGGTGTAGCTCAGTGGATTGAGTGTGGGCCTGCGAACCAAACAACTGCAGTTCAATTCCCAGTCAGGACACATGCCTGGGTTGCAGGCCAGTTCCCAGCAGGGGACTCACGAGAGGCAACCATACATTGATATTTCTCTCCTTCTCTCCTTCCCTTCCTCTCTAAAGATAAATAAATAAAATATTTTTAAAAATTTAGGTGATAAAGGCCCTGGCTAGTGAGGTTCAGTGGATTGAGCACTGGCCTGAGAATCAAAGGGTTGCCAGTTGAATTCCCAGTCAGAGCACATGCCTGGGTTTTGGGCCAGGTCCCCAGTAGGGGGTACTCGAGAGGCAAAGACACATTAATGTTTCTCTCCCTCTTTCTCCTTCCCTTCCCCTCTCTAAAAATAAATTTAAATTTTTTTTAAAAGTTCAATGATACAGCCTAAAAAATAGATTCAATAGATAAAAGCGTTGAAGTCTTCACAATAAAATATTATTAGTATATAATTATATAAGCATTACATATAAGATCTCTTGAAAGACCACATCCAAATTCAAACCAGAAGTCAACATAACCATTTTGGAATTCCTTAAATGTGAAACTTTTGTTTTATAAAGAATTACATTAGTCGTTTAAAGAAACTTGTACTTAATCAGGGAAAAGGCAGAATTCTGAAAACAGCTATCAGAAGCATCTTGAACCTCAAACCTGTATAATTTTGTTAACCAGTGTCACCCCCAATAAATTCAATTAAAAAAATAGAAGTACATTGAAAAATAGAAAAAGAGCATGTTCTAAAAAAGAAGTATCTTAAACAATCAGGTTTGAAAAACATGCATAATTCTATTTTAATAATAGGGCATTTTATTAGTGTGACAACATTTTAAATTTAAACATCAAATCATTGGTTTGGAGCAAGCAGAGAAGAGAGACTATTCTATCTCCATGTTTACAGACATTGAAGTAGTTACATAAGACCTCCAAAGATTGAAGATACAGTAGGCTTTTCTTAAATTTTTAAAAGATTTTATTTATTTATTTTTAGAGAGGGGAAGGGAGGGAGGGAGGGAGAGAAACATCAATGTGTGGTTGCCTCTTGAGCATCACCCAAAGGGGACCTGGCCTGCAACCCAGCCATGTGCCCGGACTGGGAATTGAACTGGAGACCTCTTGGTTCACAGTCCTGTACTCAATCCACTGAGCCACATCAGCCAGAGCATTTTTTCTTAATTTGATGGGAAGGGGGTTTCTGTGTCTGTTGACAACAGAAAGAAGCACCTGTACTCCTATTTTCTCCTTTTAAGTAAGACAGACAAGCCCCCAAATAGATTTTATGTCAGTATATCTTTCCCTAGAAATAGTCAAGATCAGGATTTTATAAATATTCACATAGCTTCCGTCCCTTTTAATTTTTTTCTGCCTTCCTCTTACTTACATATTTCAAAGCACATTTTTCCTGTCCAGAAGAATTATCCCCATTCTTTAACCAGGGAGTGAAAGGAATTTTCCACTGCAAATGTTTCTGTCTAGCTACTATGCCCATAAATTATGTTTCTTAAGCATTGATTCTCATTGATTTCCAAAGCAGTATTCACTACACACTCTGGGGGTCAGACAACTTTTGGCACATCCTCAAATCTTGAAAGTAACATGGAGTTAATTACCATGTTTATGAGACATTTGTTGCCTCCTCTTCCTTTTTCTATGTGTGTGAGCTCACCCCTTTGGTGTGGAAGATCTGAGGAAAAAAGGTGAGAAGGAAAAAGCAAGAAATGATAATACCTTTAATTTCTGTATTCTAACAAGAAGCTCCAAATACTTTGATTTTATAATGCTGCAATTGTCTTTGCAGCATCCCTGCCAACTGTGTCTGTGAGAACTAAAGGGAAGGACTGCTACAATCATTTAACCTTTCAATTTCATTATCTGCTAACTGGGAATAATAATAAAGGCTTGTCATGCCTTGGGTCTCTAAAGATAAATGTAATAATAAATTAACACAAGAATCTATTCTCCTTTTAAAAAAATCAGAACAATAAAAAGAAAAAGCTAAAATCCCTGTATTAGGGTTCTCCAGAGAAAACAAACTTACAGGATATTTATAGCCATGTCTATATTTAGAGAGGGACCGATTGATTATAAGGAATCAGCTCAACACAATTATGGACATTGAGGTCCCAAGATCTGTGGTCATCAAGAGTCAGCAAGAGTCAGAAAGCTGCAGGGAGACTCCAGAGACCCAGTGGACTAGTTCCAGTCCAAGATCCACCAGGCTGGAGACCCACAAAGAGCTGATGTTTCAGTTAGAGCAGCTCAAGCAGTCAGGCAGGAGAGATGGTCAGCCTTTCTGTTCTATTTGAATCCTTCAAATGATTGGATACAGCCCCCACATTAGGGAAGGCAATCTGCTTGCCTCACTCTACTGTTTTGGATGTTAATCTCATCCAGAAACATTATCATACTTGTGCCTAGAATAATGTTTGACCATATATCTGGTAATCCAGTGGCCCTGTCAAGGTGACATACAAAATTAATCATCACAGACTTTTTGGCCACCCCTCTAACTTGCTCCTCTCCCTTCTTCCCATTTATAACCATTTTTGAGTTTGATGTACATTCTTCCAGATAACTCGTCTATTTTTTTTAAAGATTTTATTTATTTATCTTTAGAGGGGAAGGGAAGGAGAAAAGGAGAGAAATATCAATGTATGGTTGCCTCTCATGCGTTCCCTGATGGGAATTGGCCTGCAACCCAGGCATGTGCCCTGACTGGGAATCGAACCACGGTCGTTTGGTTCGCAGGCCTGTGCTCAATCCACTGAGCCACACCAGCCAGGGCCCAGATAACTCCTTTAAATACTTGTACCCAAATAGGTATAGAAAAATATGTAGTATTATATTATAGTATTTGACATAAATGATGTCACACCATACATATTCTGTTGTAGTTTGTGGGTTTGGGGTCTTTTTTTTTTAGATTTTATTTACGTATTTTTTAGAGAGGGGGAAGGGAGGGAGAAAAAGGAGAGAAACATCGATCATCTGCCTCTTACATGCCCGCAACTGGGGACCTGGCCCACAACCCAGGCATGTGTTCTGACTGGGAATCAAACCAGCAACCTTTTGGCTTGTGAGATGATGCCCAACCCACTGAACAACACCAGTCAGATCTGGCTTGTGGTTTTCATTCAATGTTATGTTTTTGAGAATTATCCCTGTTGACACATACACTATTCATGACTTTTAACTACAGTATAGTATTCCATTTAATGAAAAAGCTACATTTTATTTAGCCATTCTCCCACTGATGGATATTGAGGTTATTTTTTCCTTTTCTCTTTTTAAGTTGTTTCTTATTTGTCACTATTAACAACAGTACTAATGCCCTGGCTGGTGTAGTTCAGTGGATTGAGCACAGGCCTGCGAACCAGAGGATCGCGGTTCGATTCCCAGTCAGGGCACATGCCTGGGTTGCAGGCTGGTTCCCTGCAGGCCAACTCCCAGCAGGGGATGCACAAAAGGCAACCATACATTGATGCTTCTCTCCCTCTCTCCTTCCCCTCTAAAGATACATAAATAAATACATTAAAAAAACAACAGTACTAGAGTAAATATCTTCATGCACATATGGGTATTTTTCTCTACTTAGATGCGCAGTATATATAGCTCAATGGGAGAGAACTAGCTTAGTGAAAATTGGTTGTAAAGTTTTAAGCTAGTCCTTTTGGTTTGTGTGTAATTGTGAACTACTGCTTTTTGATAGCAATACTTGAGAAAAAGATTCTATGGCAAGAAGACAGCTCTCCACCCAAACAAGGTCAACACCATTCAGGGTGAAAAACTCACTTCTGCAAATCCAGGACCTAATTTTTGTCAATGTACCCATCGAGACACCCTGCTTATGGTATCCAGTACTGCAGAAGTCACCTCAGGTATAAGAAAATAAATTCTTATTAGTTTATATTTTCCAGAGTACTTCATATGCTTTTTATAAAAATTTCTTCTTACCCTGGGAGGCATAGCTCAGTGGATTAAACTCGGGCTGTGAACCAAAGGGTCACAGGTTCGGTTCCCGGTCTGGGCACGTGTCTGGGTTGCGGGCTGGGTCCCCAGTAGGGGCCACGTGGGAGGCAGCCACACACTGATGTCTCTCTCTCTCTCTCTCTTTCTCTCTCCCTTCCCCTCTCTAAAAATAAATAAATAAAAATATTTTAAAAAATTTCTTCTTAAAGTCTTTGGGATCAAGCCCTGGCCATGTAGCTAAGTTGGTTAGAGCATCATCCCAATATGCAAAGCTTGTGGGTTTGATTCCCCATCAGGGCACACACAAGATTCAACTGATGAATGCATGAATAAGTGGAACAGAAGTCTCTTTCTCTCTCTCCCTCTCAAGCCAATAAATAAAATTTTTTTAAAAAGTCTTTTGGATCACACCAGATTATTGAGCCTTTTGGTGACTGTGACTCTTAACTTTGGTTGTCACACACAAGTATGACCTTTGGTTTTTCAGAGTTCACAAACTGAAGTTACTAATTTATTTTGTTCATTTTTAAGCCTATATATAAGTGAACAAAATCCCTCATTCTGCAACTAGGTACTGTTATCCCTATTTCACAGGTATGGAAACAGGCTCAGAGAGGTTAAGGGTCTTTGCCCCAGGTCACAAAGCTCTGTAATGGTTGAGTCAGATCCAGTCTCAGGTCTGTTTGGTTTCTAGACTAATGTTTTCCCACAGTATGCAATATTGTTTCATGACGTATTTTCTTTCTCTGTCACTAAATAACTTTGTGACAATATATATGCAAATGCTTTGAGACATATAAAGGGCCAAATAAATAAAAAGTAATACTACCATTGGTTGAACACCTATTTCATGTCAAACAGTGGGCTAACATGGTACTTTTTGTAAACCTCATGATATAAGGGAACATGGCATGAATTGAGGAACTACAAAAAGTTTGATATTGCTGGAGTACAAAGGGCAAGGGCAGTAGAGGGGAATTAGGCAGGGGCCAAATTATGGTGGGCCCTTGGGAGAGGTGCAAAAGACTTTGAACTTGATCTTGAGAGCAGTAGGAATCCATGAAAGCTAATAATGAGTCGGTTAACATAAACAGATGATTTGGATATAAGTATGGAGGATACATAAGGGGGCAGGACTAGTATTAGGAAAACCTGTTTACAGGCTGTGACAATAGGTCAGAGGAGAAATATGAGGGCCTGGACTAAAGCTATAGTATATGGGAGGATGGGACAGAGTGAAAAGATGTTTGTGATAAGTAGTGCTTGGAGGGTGTTTGGATGAGGGAGGTGGAAGATGTGAGACCTTATTTTTGCCATTCACCTGGATAGGAAATATAGAAGTAGTTTGGAAACAGAAGTTGTTTTTTACTTCAGTTCTGAGTGCTTGCAAAATAAAACATAAATTTCTTGGCGTAGTATTCACGGTCCTCCATGATCTGGCCTCAAACTTTATTTCCAACTGCATCTTGCCATTATAGTTTTCCCCAATCAGATTACCAAAAGCTGTACTTACAGATTCTGCATCTGTTTTTCTAAATCCCTCCTCCTACCAGTGTGTCAGGAGCATGCCAGAGTATAGCAGGGGACACAGGCATAGACACAAGTACAGTCATGTGTCACATAACAATATTTTGGTTGATTTTATATATGACAGTGGTCCCATAAGTTTATAATGGAACTGAAAACTTCCTACCACCTAATGATGTAGTAGCTGTTATAACATTGCACCACAACACATTACTCACAAGTTCGTGGTGATGCTGGTGTAAACAAACCTACTGGATTGCCAGTCCTATAAAAGTATGACACATACATTATGTACAGTACATAATACTTGACAATGATAATAAATGACTTATTGGTTTATGTATTTACTATACTATACTTTTTTATTATATTTGGTTGGTTATGCTATTACAGTTGTCCTGGTTTTACCCCCCTTTGTCCTCCTCCAGCCAACACCTCCACTCCCTCAGGCAATCCCCACACCATTGTTCATGTCCATGGGTCATGCTTGTAAGTTCTTTGGTTACTTAATGTCCTATACTGTCCTGTACATCCCCGTGGCTATTCCTATACTATACTTTTGATAGTTATTTTAGGGTGCACACCCTAAACTATCCACCCCAATTTAAAATGCTGTACTATACTAGACAACTTTTTTAGAGTTATTTTAGTTATTCTATACAACTTTTTATAGTTATTTCAGTAGCTCAAAGGGTATATGCATTTTAAATTTGGATGGATAGTACACATTGTATTCCAAAGCATCTGTATATCCCTCTCAACACCGTGAGATTATGGTTAAAGTGAAAAGTTTGTTCGTGATGTTGCAAGAAAAGGTTTGGCCCAGCCACCATGTTGAATTTACTGCTAGCTCTGGGTGGCTTAAATGATTCAGGAATCATTATTCTTTACATAATGTGAAAGTGAGTGGTGACCCGTGAGTGCCGATATGAAGGCAGCTGAAGAACTTTGGGAAACTCTAGATAAGCTGATTGGGAAGGAAAATTACTTGCCAGAGCAAATGTTCAATATGGATGAAAACTCCCTATTCTGGAAACAGGTGCCCAAAAGGACTTCGATCCATAAGAAGACCAAGTTAATGCCACGTTCAAGGCTTTTAAGGGCAAGATAACAGTTCTGTTCTAGAGCAATGTTGTAGCCTACAAATTGAAACCCTTGATGATCTGGTACAGAAAGAATCCCCTCAAGCACATCAGTGAACACACATTGTCAGTCTACTACAAGAGCAATAAGAAGTCCTGGATGACCCAGCTCCTCTTCTAAGATGCCCTCCTGAATTGCTATGCCAGTAAAATGGACAAGTGTTGATTGGAAAATAACACACCTTTCGAAATTTTGTTGATAGGGCTCCTGGACATTCTCTTTTTACTGCTGATCTTCATCCCAATATGAAAGTGATATTTCTCCCTCCAAACACTACCTCTTTGATCCAATAAGTGGGTCAGGAGTCACAGCAACTTTGAAAGAGGACCTTTGCCTTGGGCTATTGCTATAACTGAGGAAGACACTGATGCAATTCTGGAAGGATTACAACATCTACGGCTACATCAAGGAACTTGTTTGGGCTTGGGGTGATGTCAACAAGGAGTGTGTGGATGGCATCTGGAAGAAGACACACAACAGGTTCATCCATGACTTTAAAGGAATTTCCAAGGATGAGGTTGGAAAACAACACAGCTGTGGGTGAGATGGCAAACTTAACCTGGGTGTGGATGAGGATGACATTGAGCAGCTCCAAGAGGTGGAGCCCGAGGAACTGACTAATGAAGAGTTCTTGGAACTGGAACAGGAACACATAGCTGAAGAAGAGGCAAGAGGAAAGGAAACTGCAGGAGAAAAAAGAACCCCAAAGCCCTGGCTGGTGTAGCTCAGTGGATTGAGCGCGAGCTGCGAACCAAAGTGTCACTGGTTCAATCCCAGTCAGGGCACATGCCTGGGTTGCAGGCCAAGTCCCCACTTGGGGGCACACAAGAGATAACCACACATTGATGTTTCTCTCCTTTCCTTCCTCTCTCTCTAAATATAAATAAAAATAAAATCTTTAAAAAAGAACCCCAAGAAAATTCACAGTGCGGGGTTTTGTAGAAGCTCTGGCAGACTTCAACAAACTCCTGAAACATTTTGAAAATATGCACCCCAATACTGAAAGGTTTTCATTAATAGAGAGGAATGTTCATGAGGCAGCATCTGCTTACTAGGAAATCTATGATGAAGAAGAGAAAAAAGAACAAACCACCATGGACATATTATTGAAAAGAGTAGCACCACTTCAAAGAGAGCCTCAGATGGGTCCTTCAGGAGGTGGTTCAGAGGCCTAGCGATTATAGGACATGACAACCCCACGTGTGTTATTGCCCCTGAAGAACTGCCCGTTGAACAAGACATGGAGGTGGAAGACCAATATATTTTTTAAAGATTTTATTTATTTATTTACTTACTTATTTACTTACTTACTCATAGAGAGAAGGGAAGGGAGGAAGAAAAAGAGAGAGAGATCAATGACACAGGACCATCAATTGGTTGCCTCTCTACACATCCCTACCAGCAACCAAACCACAACCCAGGTATGTGCCCCAACTGGGAATCAGACTGGCAATGTTTCGCTTTGTGGGACAACACCCAACAAACTGAGCCATGCTGGTCAGTGTGGAGGACCAAAATTGATGGCCTGACTCTGTATAAGCCTGGGCTACTGAGTGTTTTTGTCTTAGTTTGTAACAATAATGTTTAACAAATAATAATAAACAAATAGTAATAAACCTTCTACAATAAGGATATAAAGAAAATATTTTGTACAGCTGTACAATGTGTTCATGTTCTAAGTTAAGTATTATTACAAAAGAGTAAAAAAGCTAAAAAAATAAAAATTTATCAAATAAAAAGGTTACAGTAAGCTAAGGTTAATGTATTATTCAAAAAGAAAAAATGTTTTCAAATAAATTTTTTAAAAGATTTTATTTATTTATCTTTAGAGAGGAAGGGAAGGAGTGAAGGAGAGAAATATCAATGTATGGTTGCCTCTCGTGAGTCCCCTGCTGGGAACTGGCCTGCAATCCAGGCATGTGCCCTGACTGGGAATCGAACCGCGACCGTGTGGTTCACAGGCTCGCGCTCAATCCACTGAGCTACACCAGGCAGGGCCTCAAATAAATTTAGTGTAGCCTATATGTACATTGTTTATAAAGTCTACAGTAGTGTACAGTACTTTTAGGCCTTCATATTTATTCACTGCTCACTCACTGACTCACTCAGAGCAACTTCCAGTCTTGCAAGCTCTACTAATGGTAAGCACTCTATACAAGTGTACCATTTTTATCTTTTATACCATATTTTTACTGTGTTTTCTATATTTATATATATTTAGATGTACAAATAATTACTATTGGGTTACAATTACCTACACTATTCAGAACACTAACATTCCATACAGATTTGTAGCTTAGGAGCAATAGACTTTACATATAATGTAGGTGTGTTGTAGGCTATCCCATCTAGGTTCATGTAAGTACACCCTATGATGTTCACACAACAACGAAGTTGCCTAACAGTGCATTTTTCAGTTTAAATGATCACCATCAAATAAGGCTAATTATGTAATTGCTTAGACCAACAAAATGCAACAGAAATGATATTGTGGAATTTCCAAGCCTAGATAGGTCTTAAGAGAACTAGAAGTTTTTGCTTTAGCTCTTGGAACCCAGTTGCCATGGAAAAAAGTCCAGACTATCCTGCTGGAAAGAGACAATGTGGAGAGAGAGGCCATGGAATATGAAAGACCACACAGAGAGAGAGAGCCAGGTGTCACAGTATCCCAGCTGAGCCCAGTCCCAAGACTGGCTTACTAAAGCCCCATGAGTGAGCCCAGGTAAGACCAGCAGAAGTATCCAACCAACCCACTGAATCTTGAGAAATAATAAATCAACTTGTTTTTAAGCCACTCAGTTTTGGGGGAGTTTGTTATGGAGCAACAGGTAAGTGAGAAAAGCTGGCAATGGAAAGGTAAAGAGGGATTCTCCAGGAAGATAATGGAGGAAAGTGCTTTTCAGTCACAGTGAAGATTATGAGTAATGACACAAATGAGTGGAAGTGCACAACTGATCTCAGGAAGGGAAAGTATTATGTGGTTAGAGAAAAAAACAGAAAGAAAAAAAACAAAAAAAGAAAGAAACAACTAGAAAAGGAACAGAATCACAGAAATGGAGATCACACAGATGGTTATTAGTGGGAGGGGGAGAGAGGGGAGAGGTACAGAGAATAAATAGCATAAATAGTAGGTAAAAAATAGGCAGGGGGAGGTTAAGAAGAATGTAGGAAATGCAGAAGCCAAAAAATTTATAATAAATGACCCATGGACATAAACTAAAGGGGGGAAGTACTGGTAGGAGGGGTACGCAGGGCAGAAGGGAATAAAGAGCAGGGAATGGGACAACTGTAATAGCATGATCAATAAAGTATATTTTTAAAGATTTTATTTATTTGTTTGTTTTAGAGAGAGGAGAAGGGAAGGAGAAAGAGAGGGAGAGAAACATCTCTATGTGGTTGCTTCTCACACGTCCCCCACATGGGACCTGACCTGCAACCCAGGCATGTGCCCTGACTAGGAATTGAACCAGCGATCCTTTGGTTCACAGCCCAAGCTTGATCCACTGAGCTACACCAGCCAGGCAATATAAAGTATATTTTAAAAAGACAAAAGAAAAACAGGAGGTACAGGAGTAAGTTGAATCTAAGTCTAGGAGGGAAAAATGTTGTAACCAGTTGTAATTTAATGCTGAGCTTTGACTATTTCACATCTTAGAGCATCATACAGGAATTGTGCTTCTCTTGTACTGTTCCTGCCCTTTGTGAACTGTTTTCTCCCAGACCTCCTCAAAGAAATTATTCGGTCATTATCTAGTTTCCTTCAATGGCACCATGTAGAGTGTGCTAAGAAGCACTTTCAGCAATTAGCTGCCTGTTTAGGGCCTTTCATTTTTGCAAAGTTAGCTGTGCTGTTCATTTATTAAAGAAGTAAACATTTATTGAGTTCTTAGCATATGTCAGGCACTTAGGATTCAGAAAAAGTAAACCACAGTTCTTACCTTCTAGAAGTTTATAGTCTATCTGGTGAAACTGACAGGCAGTAGGAAATGACAATACAGCATGCTTCATTCCAGAAAGGAAGTAGAGGTTTATTTATAAGACAATACTGTATTTACAGAGATAATTAGCATAAAGATCCTTTATTTGCTTCTGAAATGCTAGACTCCAGGTTTTTGAATGGTCATGAAATTGCGATTAGTTTGATGCAACCAGCCTTGCTTATAGTCTCCCTGGAATATTGATTGTCAACAGAAATTTTGTTCCAAAAGGCAACATACATATGGCCAGGTGCCCTTTTTAGCTCCCAAGGAACATTTTTCTGAAATTGTCATTTTTAAGTTCTTATTTATTATTTCCCCTTGATGTTCTTCTTATACCTTAGGACAAGTTCTATATTTTATACTTTTTTCATTCATATATAATTTCTCAGCTGTTGAAGGTGTCGGAATTAGTTCTGTGCTAATACTTCAGCCTCTGGATCTGAAGCTCATGTCTTCTTTTCCCCTTTTTGCTTTCAATATTTATTTTCAATTCTCTCTACCCAGTCTTTCCTCTAGCTCACTAGAAATTACTGTATTGCACTTCTGGCCAAGATGGAGGCGTCGGTGGAAATACTGTACCTCCTTGCACAACCAAATTTAAGGACAACAAAGATTTAGAAACAAAAACACAGTCAAGACAGATGGAAAATTGAACTGTACTGAAGTCTGACAACAATGAACCATTCATCCAGACCAGTAAGAGGGGTGGAGTTGGTGGCCGGCAGTCGCCGATGGAGAGGGATCATGGTAGGAAAAAGCAGTGGCTGCCGGACCGACCCAGGCACCCAGGAGGTGGTTGGCAGATCCCAGGCACAGGGTACCAACGGGCAGACCCAGTGAGGGCACAAGGTGGCAGATAAACCAGGTGAAAAAATGGACAGTGAGAGAGACCACACAACACAGAGCCCCAGCGCCAGGAAATAAAGCCTAAAAGCACTGATTGGAAACACTTTCAGGGGGTGAGGTGCCAGGAGAGGCTCTCAGACTCACAGGAGAGTTCATTGGAGAGACCCACAGGGTCCTAGAATGTACATAAGCCCCCCGACCCGGGAACCAGCACCAGAAGGGCCCAATTTGGTTGTGGGAAGTGGCAGAGGGGACTGAAATTCAAGAGAGCAGAACAAACACCATTTCTCCCTCTCTGACCCAGCCCCTACATACAGCGGCACAGCCCAGCTAGGAGGGTTGTGCTCCCCCCCTGAACACCCAATGCTCCGCCCCTCATACATAGCAGGTGCGAAAAGACCAAAACGTATGACTCAAGCAGAAGAACAGCTCAAAGCCCCAGAACCAATACTTCTAAGTGACAAAGAGATAGCCAACCTATCAGATGCACAGTTCAAAAACCTGGTGATCAGGATGCTCACAGAACTGGTTGAATTTGGTCACAAATTAGAGGAACAAATGAAGGCTAAACTAATTGAAATGAAGGGAAATGCAGAGGAAACCAATAGTGATGGAAAGGAAACTGAGACTCAAATCAAGGGAGTGGACCAGAAGGAAGAAAGAAACAACCAAACAGAAAAGAAGGAAGAAACATGAATTTAAAAAAATGAGAAGCCCTGGCTGGCGTAGCTCAGTGGATTGAGCGCGGGCCTGCGAACCAGAGGATTGAGGTTTGATTCCCAGTCAGGGCACATGCCTGGGTTGCAGGCCGGTTCCCTGCAGGCCAACTCCCAGCAGGAGACCCATGAAAGGCAACCATACATTGATGTTTCTCTCCCTCTCCTTCCCCTCTAAAGATAAATAAATAAATAAAATTAAAAAAAATTAAAAATAAAAAAATGAGAGGCTTAGGGACCTCTGGAACATCTTTAAACGTTCCAACATCTGAATTATTGGGATACCAGAAGGGGAAGAGCAAGAGCAAGTGGAAAACTTATTTAAACAAATGACAAAGGAGGACTTCCTTGATTTGGCAAAGGAAATAGACTTCCAGGAAGTCCAGGAAGCTCAGACAGTGTCAAAGAAGGTGGACCCAAGGAGGAACACACCAAGCCACATCATAATTGCATTACCCAAGATAAAATGAAGGAGAGAATTTTAGAAGCAGCAAGAGATAAGAGGACAGTCACCTACAAAGGAGTGCCCATCAGACTGTCAGCAGATTTCTCAAAAGAGACCTTATAGGCAAGAAGGGGCTGGAAAGAAGTATTCCAAGTCATGAAATCCAAAGACCTACATCCAAGACTGCTCTATCTAATGAAGCTTTCATTTACAATGGAAGGGCAGATAAAGTGCTTCCCAGATAAGGTCAAGTTAAAGGATCGCATCATCACCAAGCCCTTATTATATGAAATGTTAAAAGGACTTATCTAAGAAAAAGATGATAAAAAAATATGAACAGTAAAATGACACAAACTCACAAGTATCAACAACTGAACCTAAAAAAAAAAAACCTAAGTGACAACTAGAACAGGAACAGAACCACAGAAATGGAGATCACATGGAGGATTAGCAATAGGGGAATGGGAGGAGGAGAGGCGGGGAGAAGGTACAGAGAATAAGTAGCATAGACGGTAGGTAGAAAATAGACAGGAGGAGGGCAAGAATAGTATGGGAAATGTAGAAGCTAAAGAACTTGTGACATGTGGACATGAACTAAAGGGGGGGAATGGGGGAGGGGTGTGAAGGGGGGAGGGGAATGAAGGGGGAATGGGACAAGTGTAATGGCATAATCAATAAAATATTTAAAAAGAAATTACTATATTGCCCTTTAATTCTTTCATAGTATATCTAGGTGACATTTCCATTTTGCCTGTGTGTCTTTGAAAACCTCTAGCAGGGCAGCTCTTCCCAGCCTCCGGTGTTTTCCTCAACATGGTAATATCGGGCCTGTGTCTGTTAAGTTGAGTTCTCTCCGATTCCACTCTGGCACTGACATCCCTAACTCAGCCTCCAGGAATTATTTTCTTCTTGTTCAGATGATATCCTTCAAGTCTTTGTGAGGATGGAAAATATCCTGTTGAGCCTTCAGGATGTTGTTTGCAAGAATGCTGTTATTTACCAGGAATATTTGTCCAGTAGTTGGACTTTCAGCATATGCCTTATTCACTATTGTTTAGTCAGACCTAGTCTTGCTTATTATACCAATAGGATACTAGGCAGAGATTTGATTCTAACCTGGAATTCCTCTCAGTTCTATATCGAGGAGTTTGTTAGTTTGATTCTATATGAATTATCTCATTATTGACTCCCACAGAATAATTTAATTGGAGAAGGTTTTAATACTCAAACAGATTGGCTGAGCTGGTTTTTCCTTTTATTCCCTCAGGATAATAATCAAGTAACAGAGAATATCAATGGCTACAACAACTAGAGTCTTTCTCATCTCACTTTGGTCCTATCTAGTGCTCCCTTTGGGGGTTCAAAATACATATACAAAACCTAGATTTAATATTTCTTCATTTAAAAAATATCTTTATAACATTTGCTGTCACTTGATATTCTTAGTGTAAAAATTTAAGCTTTATAAGATTTACTTATTTCTTAAAACATATCTTAACCAGCCATTTTATAGTGATGGCATCTGGCTTGTGGCAAATTTCTGCCAAAAATCAACATGATTTTTCCATCCTTTTCATAAAAATACAATTATATAATAAAATAATTAAATAGGCACTCAGAAGTATAGTTATTTATTTTGAAAGTTTATCCCTTAGACCAACACTTAAAAGAAATAAACAAATATTGTACAATTCAGCATCTCTTTGTACTAATTTGTAACCTAAAACCATTACATAGAATGTTAAATTGTAATCAGAAACTTTTTTTTCTTCTTTTCTGATTTATCAAACTTTGGTTCTGGGACACTCAATCCTCAGAGGACAGCTAACTCTCAGGGTCCAGCTCTCTTCTCTTTGTCTCAGCCATGGGTAGTTTTTCTCCTTAACTGTGCTATTTGAGTGGGGCCTAGAAAAGTCCTAGTTAACTTTTTATTATTTTTTTTATTTTTTTAAAGATTTTATTTATTTATCTTTAGAGGGAGAAGGGAAGGAGAGAGGGGGAGAAATATCAATGTATGGTTGCCTCTTGTGCATTCCGTGCTGGGAACTGGCCTGCAACCCAGGCATGTGCCCTGACTGGGAATCAAACCACAATCCTTTGGTTCGCAGGCCTGCACTCAACCCACTGAGCTACACCAGCCAGGGCCTAGTTAACTTTTTAAAAAATTGAAAATGTTATTGAGATAATTGTGGATTTGCATACAGTTGTAAGAAATAATACAGAGCGATCCTTGTACAAGTTGCCCAGTTTCCCCCAATGGTAAACTACAGTATTATATCACAACCAGAATATTGACATTGATACAATCCACTGGTCTTATTCATATTTCCCCCACTTTACAAGTTTTTATTTATTTATTTTTGGAGAGAAGGGAAAGAAGAGGGAAAGAAAAGGAGAGAAACATCAATGTGTGAGAGATACATCCATCAGTTGCCTCCCGCACACTCCTAACTGGGGACCTGCACCTGCAACCCAGGGATGTGCCCTGACTGGGAATCAAACAGGTGACCTTTGGGTTCACAGGCCAGCACACAGTTCACTGAGCCACACTAGCCAGGGCCATATTTTCCCCACTTTATTGTACTAATTTGTGTGTTCATGCACACACATGTGTATATTGATTTACATACAATTTTGTCAGTCTTGTAGATAATTGTATCGGCTGCCAATCAAGATACAGGGCACTTCCAATACCACAAGGATTCTGAGTTGCCTTTTTATTACCACACCCACTTCCCTCTGTCCTCCCTTCCTAATCCTTGACAACCACTAATCTGTCCTCCATTTCTTAAATTCTGTCATTTGAGAAGTTATATAAGTAGATACTTTTTCAAAAGTTTTCTGCACTTAAAAATGAGAAATATATGCAGTGCTATGGTATTTTAAGAGAAATAAAAGCCCTCTTTGTATTTTTTATTCCATTTGAAGGAAAATATTTCCTACCAGCAAAATAAAAGGGTAAAATTGATGTACTCTCTGGATATTTTATTCTGGTAAAGTTCTAATGTAGTGATGGTAACTGACGCCCCTCAGAAAAAAGCATTGCTTTAAGTAATGGTTTCTGTGAAAGGAAACTCTGCCCCCCAGGTAGTACAGACAGAACTTACGCAGTTGGGGGGAAAGAAAGAAAGCTTTTACCAGAGATTCATATGTTGAAATCGTCACACGTATTGATAAATGACAGAACTCAAATGGAGCTTAAGAAAAAAATTGATTTACACTCAGTTTCATATTCTATTTCATCTTCCATCTTGGTACCAAACATCTTGGTACCAAGCACAGAAAAATGTGCTTTCCTTTGACCATAAAAAAGGCACTATACATCCAAGGTCATTAGGATATATAAGATTGACCTTGTCTTTCCTGTGATGGTGAGGGATGCCACATTCTGTTGCTTTCTTTTCTCAAATGGCAAAATGATTTTGTGGGAAGGTTGCCAGATTAGGGGGTCAATGATTGTTTTCTCACATGTGTCTCAATCAACTTTGTTGTTCTAGGTTTCCCCTTACTACCCAGACAGACTATGATGTTGTCACAACATCTTGCTGGCATCTGACTCCTGTTTTCGGCTTGCCCAATCCCAGCCCCTTTCGTCCCCCCACTCAACAAATGAACGTTTAGATTTCAGCATCTCCTTTCCTCTCCTGCTGTGGAGTCATCTAAAGAATTTCACCTGCTGTGTTTCCGAAAGGCCAATTAAAATAGGGGAGAGGGGAGGAGGGAAAGAAGAGGAATAAGAAGAGCAAAGAAGAAAATATCAAGTTTTAAGCAAAGCAAGGAGGGGCTCCTGTTAGATCAGGAAAGCCATTAAGCTGACGTTTTGCAATCTTCTGTGACTGTCATCAGATCTGAGATGAGTGAGCCGACTGAAGTGGAAAAATGGAGAAATGAAGGTATACGGTGATCTGGAAAACTGAACTCTCTAAAAGGAAAGACTTTTAAGAATCCTAAAACCAAAGGATTAGTGGTCCTTACTAGTACTGTGGGCTGCATTCTACTTTAAAGGCCTCTGGTATCAGCAGCTAAATAATGTAGTAGTAACTTAAGAACAAGGAAAACATACTTGAGCTGTATCATTTTGAAAACCTATTAAAGAGTCAGTAGAGGAAGCCAGTCTGAGAGACTCACTGCAGTGTGTAATTATACACTTTGAAAGCATGGTTCATCCATGGATCTCAAAGTACATTACCAAGTTCAATTATTTTTCATAATGCCTCTGTGAGACCATTATTTTCTATAGGCAGATGAAAAAAACAGACAGAAGGGTTACCAGGCCCCTTCAATCACGCCAGGAATCACCTGCTGACTTGCTCGCATTTATGATTTGTCATTTGAATTAATTGACCATTCCATATGAAGAGGGAATGCTTGAGCAGGGCTTTAAGTGAATTTTGGCTTCAATTTTTGGGTTGTCGTTTCAAAGCAAGGGAGGCTAAATTCTTTTAAAAATGGAATGCTGTTCAAAGAGTTATTATTTAATGGAATGTGTATGGAAATATATTAAAATATTATTTGAGACATAGGCCAGACAAACATGGAAGTCCTTCATTAAGTGGCTCCATCATATAGAAAACAAAGGAAAACAACAAATATATAGACAATCGTCAAGTTGTAGTATCTGGAATGGCCTTCACCAATCTCTTTAGCTTTGATTGCACTGCTTTCACAAAAGCTACTCCAATTATTGGGTCACACCCTCGTCTGTCCTTCTGTGTTCCAGTAACAATGATAGTGTATACCACACAATCTAGCACTGTATCACATTGTATTTACCTTTATTTATTTACTTACTTATACTGTTACAGTTTCTCCCACTTTTTCTCCCTTTGCCCCCCTCTACCCAGCCCACCCCCCCACTTCCATAGTCAGTATCCCCACCATTGTCCATATCCTTCATATGTGGGTCCTGTATGTCCTTTGACTAATCCCTTCACCTTCTTTCAACCAGCCCGCACCACCCCAATCCTCTTACAGCTGCCAGTCTGTTCCATGTTTCCATGCCTCTGGTTCTATTCTGTTAGTTTATTTTGTTCATCAGATTCTTCTTATGAGTGAGATCACATGGTACTTGTCTTTCACTGGCTGGCTTATTTCACTTAGCCTAATAGTCTTCAGATCCATCAATGATATCCCCAAAGGTAGGAATTCCTTCTTTCTTTCTGCTGTGTAGTATTCCATTGTGTAAATACACCACAGTTTTTTAATTCATTCATCTACTGATGGGCATTTAGGCTGTTTCCAAATCTTACTTATTATAAATAACATGAGGTGCACAAATTCTTTTGAGTTGCTGTTTTGGGATTCTTAGGGTACAATCCCAGCAGTGGAATTGCTGGGTCAAAAGGCAGTTCCATTTTCAGTTTTCTGAGGAAATTCCATACTGCTTTCCATACTGGTTGCACCAGTCTGCATTCCCACTAGCAGTGCACTGGGGTTCCCTTTTCTCCACATCCTCACCAGCACTTGTTTGTTGATTTATTAATAATTATAGCCACTTTGGCAGGTGTGAAGTGATCTCATTATACTTTAAATTTGCACCTCTCTGATGATTAGTGATGTTGAGCACTTTTTCATATTTCTATTGGCCATCTTTATGACATCCTTGGAGAAGTGTCTATTCAGCTACTTTGCCCATGTTTTTTTAAAAGATTTTATTTATTTGTTTTTATTTTTAAAAATATTTTATTTATTTTTAGAGGCAAGGGAATGGAAGGATAAAGAGAGGGAGAGAAAAATCAATGTGTGGTTGCCTCTTACATGGCTCCCACTGGGGACCTGGCCCACAACCCAGGTATGTTCCCTGACTGGGAATTGAACTGGCGAGCCTTTGGTTCACAGTCCAATGCTCAGTCCACTGAACCACACTAGCCATGGCTGTCCATGTTTTTTTTAATTGGATTGTTGTTCTTCCTGATGTTGAGTCACATAAGTTACTTATGTATTTTGGACATTAAACCTTCGTCTGATATATCATTAGCAAATATGTTCTTCCACACAGTCATGTCCCTTTTCATTTTTTTTTTGATGTAGCTGTAGCTGTGCAGAAGCTTTTTAATTTGATGTAGTTCCATTTGGTTTTTTCCCCCCTTTATTTCCCTTGCCCTAGGAGATCTATGGCAAAAATATTGCTATGGGAGGTATCTGAAATTTTACTACTTCTGTTTTCCTTTAGGATTTTTATGGTATCATGACTTATATTTAAGTCTTTTATCCATTTTTAGTTCATTCTGGTGTATGGTGTAAGTAGGTGGTCTAGTTCCATTTTTTTGTCTGTACCAGTCCAGTTCTCTCAACACCATTTATTGAAGAGACTGTCTTTATTCCATTGTATATTCTTGTCTCCTTTGTCAAATATTAATTGACCATAAAGACATGGGTTTATTTCTGGGCTATCTATTCTGTTCCATCAATCTATGTGTCTGTTCTTATCCCAATACCAAGCTGTTTTGATTACAGTGGCCTTGCAGTATAGTTTGATATCAGATATTGTGATCCCTCCTACTTTGCGTTTCTTTGTCCAGATTGGTGAGGCTATTTGGGGTCTTTTTTGGTTCCATATAAATTTTTGTAATATTTGTTCTAGATCAGTGAAATATGCCATTGGTATTTTTTTAATTATATTTTACAGATTTTCTTATTGCAGTTGTTTAGATTTTTTTCCCCTTTGTCCACCTCCACTCAGTACCCCCTACACCCCCAGACAATCCCCCCCATTGTTCATGTGTGTAAGTTCTTTGGCTACTCCATTTTCTATACTGTACATTACATCCCCATGGCTATTCTGTAACTACCTATTTGTACTTCTTAATTCCCTCACCTCTTTATCCATGACCTTACACCCCCCTTCCATCTGCCACTGGTATCTTAATAGGAATTGTGTTGAATCTATAGATTGCTTTAGGTAGTATGGATATTTTAATGATGGTAATTCTTCCAATCCATGAACAGGGTGTATGCTTCTACTTATTTGTATCTTCCTCAATTTCTTTCTTCAGTGTCCTATAGTTTTCCAAGTACAGGTCTTTTAACTCCTTTGTTCAATTTATTGCAGGTACTTTATTTTATTTATTTTTTGTTGCAATAGTAAATGGGATTGTTTTCTTAGTTTGTCTTTCTGATAGTTTATTATTGGTGTATAAAAATACTTATTTTATTTTATTTTTAAAAATAATGCAGTGATTACCAATGACCCCTGAATTATGTTTGGAATGGTGGAATGATGATTAAACCTCTTACTGTCAACAAGACTATAAACTTCAGGAGGACCCAGCCTGAACCTTATTTGTTTTTTATCATTATCCCCCAGAACTTCTGAGTACACTGCAAGCACTTAACACACATTGTTAGTAGATTTCATAGGATTAAGAGATATTGGTAGAGACCATCAATGAAGTGAAACAAGGTATAATTAAACAGGTGGCTTCATTTCAATATATATTTCAAATAAAAAGGAACCTATATGAGACACATATACAGGGTTTGGCACAAATAACACCCCTTTTTATTACAAAATCTTTTGTTACAAAATCATAAGCATGCAATTCTATAACATACAATGTCACATTCAAGCACACCATAGGACATTTTAGGTGAAATGTTCAAATTAAAACTACAAATTATTACACCCATATCATTACCTTACCAATTACACTCAAGTAGGCATTGCTTCTGCTGGACCCTGTATTCCATCCAGCCCCAGCAAAGGCTTGGAACTGATGATGGTTGCCGGATGAATGAGTATCATATCCTTTAGCTCCTAACATTCCTCACAAAACTTGCTTTAGAAGATTAACCTATTAGTTTCCTGCTAGAAATTCAAAACCCATCATATCAGCTTGAATTTTTCTAATCTGTATGGGGAAAGAGACCAAATTTATCCTAAACATGTACCCAAGGAGAAAGAGCCCTCAAGGATTCTCAATAAATGACTTCAGGCCTTTCATTGAAAACTTCCACTTTAGTTCCTCAAACTTTCTTGATTCTGAGCTCTGCTCATGCTTGTCTCCTAGGCAGAACTCCCTCCATCTCCTTGACTACTTCAAGGGCTCCCTGATGCAGACCCAGGCTCCTGGGGCCCGAGGCATTATAGATGAGATGAGACAAATTCACATGGACTACCAAGTCCTGTGGAGGAAAAGAGACGGCTCGGCCACTCTCTCAATAGGAGAGCACCTCGACCCTTGCCTTGATCAGCTTTTATTGGGTTCAATTTTCTCAGGAATGCAGGGTGTATAGGTAAAGCTCATCAATCATTGTCAGGCAGAAATGATTAAACAATAGATAACATTCAGAGAACTCTGAAGATTTACTCTGAGTCAGGGTCAGATAGTTAAAGGGCCATAAAACTTTGGGGAACAAACTCATTTCATACTTCAACCCTTATCATTTAAATTGTGGGTATTAGCTAAGTAGGTTTCATCGGATTTTATGCATGCTATCTTAGGCCTGATTGCCCCAGGGAACCCGCCCTTTCCAGCACTGGGCCTCACCCACCGCCAGCATTGTTTCAGGCTTAAATCAGGCTTGGGAAGTAGGGCAGCCAAGAGATTAGGAGACTTCTCAAAGACAGAATGAGGACTCAGGCTATATCAAAGCCGAGGGGCGAGGGTCTATCACCTCCTTTTTCTATATCCCCCCCCCAAGTTCTTCCCTGAGGGCCCCTTGGAGACTGCGCCTGTAGATCCCTCCCTTAAGGAATCTTACCTATCATTGGCTAACCAGTCATCCCCCACCCCACCCCCTGGGGCCAAGCAGGATGAAGAGAAAGGGGGTAGAGGTGGTGCCCCTACAAGAAAGATAAGCTTTGTCTCCTAAATGGGCTTTGTCTTCTAAATGGCTTATGGTTCCAAGGCCCTTTACTCAACTTTAGCCACAGGAGATTACAGCTTCTGAAACCAGGCAGGGCAGTTGCCAACAGCTCCCTCCTCCAGAAAAATTTCCCTCCCCAAACAGTTTGAATTAGATACTGTTCCTATTGCCTTTCAGTACAATGAGACAGAATGGAGTTCCTAGCATCTAGCACAGAGCCTGGAACATACTAGGATTTTAATGTTTGTTCATAAAATGAATATTTTTAGGAAATCAATATGGATTCCATATTGTATTATATTTGTCAATGCACAACTTTGAGATGAGATTTTCTCAGGTTGTTCATTTATTATTTTTTTTCACTCATTCCTTCATTCATACATTTTAGAAATGAAAAATTTAACTCAGTGATTATTAATGGGCTCGATGGCATGCTTGTCATTGAGGACATAGTGATTAGGAAGATATGGTTCCTGACCTGCAAGGTTTGCCTTGGCAATGTAGTGAAATGTTCTCTTTCTCTTTCCCTGGCTGGTGTGGCTCAGTGGATTGAGTGCTGGCCTGTGAACTG
Organism: Sturnira hondurensis; assembly: GCF_014824575.4. NCBI lineage: Eukaryota > Metazoa > Chordata > Mammalia > Chiroptera > Phyllostomidae > Sturnira > Sturnira hondurensis. Next base: position 118,229 of record NW_028089591.1, read on the forward strand.
TTAGGTCACCAGTTTGATTCCCAGTCAGGGCACATTCCTGAGTTGTAGTCCAGGCCCCTAGTTGAGGGTGTGCGAGAGGCAGCCACATCTCTCACACACTGATGTTTCTCTCCCTCTCTTTGTCTGTCCTTTCTCCTCTCTCTAAAAAAGTAAATAAATAAAATCTTTAAAAAATGTTCTGTTGCTCAGTTCCAAATTCTTGAGACCAAAAACATAGTTATAAATTTTGGTGTTTTAGAATTACTTTAATTTTTAAATTATATTTGAGTAGACATGGTAACAACCACATAGAACTACTTATTACTTCTACTTGGTTTTGTGGTTTGGTATCATATAGCCAGGCGGGTCTTGCCACCCATAAAAGAACCTGGATTTGGACATATATACTCTAAGTTCAGACAGCGAGGCAGCCAATTTAGCTAATTCATGCCAAAAATTAGCTAGAAACATTTTCATTGCCTATAAGAATAGCTTGACTTGTGATTCACCATATGATTTAGGTGAGTCAGATAACCTCTATGTCTGGGGAGTCTCAGCAGTAAATTACAGGGATGCTAGGACTATAATGAATGAGAGACACAATGGCATAGTGCAAGTGTACCAGACCAATTATTTTATCATCCCTAAATTGATCTATTTTATGTATCCTTATTTTTGCATGTTAGAAAATAGAGCTAACTTGACTGGCCAAGTAGATCTATTTGACGAACACAGGAATGTCAGGGTTTATGAACACAATTTGCACAATTGTAGACAGCAACAATTTCACAGTGACCTGTGCACCATTACCCATACACTTTGGATTTAAACACAAGGAGTAATCACGCAGAGAGTGGAAGGCAAAGAAATAATGTATATAAAGGTTTTTGAGATCTAAGAAATGGCCAAGAAACTGTATAAATGAATTTCATCACTATATATCCATGATTAATCAGATACTGGTCCATGACTATTTCATTTTGTGTGAAACTAACCCATAATTAGTCCAGTAAACCCTAATTAGAGAATGACTCCTTGAGCTTATATGGAGGGTTTATACCTTTTGAAGTTCTTTCTTATACATTTACTCATATAATCCTTGCAACAATTCTCTGAGGTAGGTGGAACAGGGATTATTATCCTTATGTATTAACATTTTTGTTAAATTTCATTTCATATAACTTACTAAATACAGATTTAAACTCAATACTTAATGTAGGTCTTTTTACTTAAGTCACATAAGAACATAATGTACCTGAAACGTTTACAGTACAAAACCAAGAAAGTTTTAAGTATAGTGGAGTACATTCTTTCACATAATCAAATAACAAACAAACATACCAACAAAAATCTTCTTGAAAGAGAAACAGGTTTTTCCAGATGAGTTAGGCCATTATCTTAATGATTAACACAGGCCCTTGTTAAATTTCTACTGGGAAATCCATGCACAATGTTTATTTAATAAAAAATAAAATGATTTTTAGCAAGTTTTTCTTCACATCAGAATAATTTTATGGGGAGAAACTTGGAGTCTTTTATTTCTAATATAAGTTTCTCTAAAAACATCATGTGTTCATGAACATGTCCATGTTTTTTCCTCAGTACAATTGTCAGTAATCTGGCAGAAGCAGAACTTAATCACTGCCAAACAAAATTCCAATATTTAATGAGAAAATATATTTTTGATGCTTTAGCCAAAAATGCAAAACTCCTTATATAAGCTGGTGGAATTAAAAAGAAATCCTTTGTACCTAGTAACAGAATAAAGCTAAAGAAATACAACACACAGACTTAAAGAAATTAACTCTGAAAAATTAATTTTATGTAATACATATCTATAATTTTGTATATAAAATATATTTAACTCAAAATTAAATTTTATGTAACCAATGAATATCTAATTTTGTATATAAAATATATTTTGGGGATAGTAAAGTTTATTGAAACAAGAATTATGTTTTGTAGCATGATCCTTGTTTTTTCTTAAATATATTTTTAAATTTATTTTTTAGAGAGAGCAGAAAGGTGGGGGTGAGAGAGGGAGGGAAACATTGATTGGCTGCCTTGCATGCCCTCAACTCTTGCACTTGGCCCGCAACCCAGGCATGTGCCCTGACTTGGAATCGAACAGGCGACCCTTTGATTCACAGGTGGGCTCTCAAACCACTAAGCCACAGTACCCAGGGCAGCACAATCATTGCTGAGATACTATTACCTCAATTCATACCCTACTCTTTCTTTTTGCAAATTTAAATTCTTCTGGGAGGGTGTGGATAGAGGCAGAAGAGGGTATAAGGGGGATAAATGGTCCTGGAAAAATATAATAAAAAATAAACTATTAAAAATTATCTGGGAAATTAAAAGGAAAATAATCAAAGTTTGGTTTCTATTAGGTTCTTATTCTTTATTTGTTTTGAACTAATATTTTCCAATATTTATTCATAAGCCTAAAGTTAACAAGTCTAGGCCCATGAAGATATTTCTGGGGCTGTCATTAATTATGGTGCATATAGGGTCTTGGAAATCTCAAATTAAACAGAGAGTAAGATTGGAAAAAACTCTAAGCAGAGTAGCCCTATACAAAGCCAAATGGCCAGTTATGAAGTATTGTATTTGTTAAGTAAATTAGCAGTTTGCAAGAAAAGAAAACTAAGTCCACTAACTTTTGTCTAGACTTAACTACCTTAAGAGTTTTATTTTGGTGGCCCTGGCCAGGTAGCTCAGTTAGTTAAAGCATCATTCCGATATGCCAAGAATGTGAGTTCAATCACCAGTCAGGACACACACAAGAAGTAACAATGAATGCACACATAAGTGGAACAACAAACTGACATTTCTCTCTCTCTCTCCTCCCTCTCGCCCCCTTCCTCTCTGTCTCTCTACAATCAATCAGTAAAAACTGTTTTTAAATCTTCCGTTTTAAAAAAAGTTTTACTTTGGTAACAGTTAGAGACCAATATTGATCTATGAGCATGGATTTATGCAACTCTGAAGCCCTCTTAGAGACCCAAGACCACTTCCCGAGTTTTCTTTGGGTGTTTTGTGGCACAATTACTTAAAAATTTCAGACCTAAAAAGGTATTCAGAACTGTTAGTTATTATGAATTAGACAGGTTGACTCCTTCTACCTCTTAAATTCTATCATTGTAACTTAACTCTTCACTTTTCACTGAAGCTTTAGCTCTTTCTAGAAGTGCAGTTCTCTTCTGTATGATATCAACTGATTGTTGTTTCACTAGCAGGAGTCTTTAAATAATTAATCCTTTTTTCTTTAGAAATTATATTTTATTGATTATGCTATTACAATTGTCCCAATTTTCTCCCTTTGACCCCCTCCATCCAGCATCCTCCATTTTCTCAGGCAAATATTCATGTCCACAGGTCATGTGTATAAGTTCTTTGGCTACTCCATTTTCTATACTGTACTTTACAGCTCCGTGGCTATTCTGTAACTACCTATTTGTATTTCTTACGGGAACTATCCTGTAGGTAGCTAACCACTTTTCAGGTTCTCTCTTTAACCTTTGGCATTTTAATTATAATGTGCCTTGGAGTGGGTCTCTTTGCATCTACCTTGTTTGGGACTCTGTGCTTCCTGGACTTGCATGTCTATTTCCTTCACCAAATTATAAAATTTTTCTTTCATTATTTTTTCAAATAGATTGCCAATTTCTTATTCTCTTCTCCTTCTGGCACCCATATGATGCAAATGTTGAAATGCCTGAAGTTGTCCCAGAGGCTGCTTACAGTATCCTCTTTTTTTTGGATTATTTCTTCTTCTTGTGTTCATTGCTTGTTTTTTGGTTCCTTATGTTGCAAATCATTGATTTGATTCTTGGCTTCATCCCCTCTACTGTTGTTTCCCTGTAAATTGGTCTTATTATAACTAGTGTATCCTTTGTTTCTGACTTGATCTTATTTGTTGCTGAGGTCCTAAATTCCTCGAGCGTCCTTAATAACCAGTGTTTTTAATTCTGCATCTGATAGATTGCTTATCTCCATTTTGTTTATTTCCCCCCCCCCCCCCGGAATTTTGATCTGTTCTTTCATTTGAGCCATGTTTCTTGGTCTCCACATTTTGGCTGCCTCCCTGTTTCTGTTTCTATGCATTATGTAGAGCTGCTTTGACTCCCTGTCTTGGTAGTGTGGCCTAATGTAGTAGGTGTCCTGTAGGGTCCAGTGGCACAGCTTCCCCTATCACCCAAGATGGATGCTTGAAGTGCGTCCTTTGTGTGGGCTGAAGACACCCTCCTCTTGTAGTTGAGCCTTGATTACTACTGGCAGGTCAATGAGAGGGACATACTCAGGTCAGTCAGCTGCAAGGACTGGCGGTGACCACTGACCACCACCCTCTGCCCTCTGTGGAGGATCAGCTGTGCAGAGACAAGGTGGTGGCATTCTGACCTGGTCTGTTATCTGTCCACTGGGCACACTGGCCCTGGGGTTTCCTGGGTGGTGCAGGCCAAGGTCAGTCCCAACCTGTGTTTTGCCCGGGGCCACTCTGCCTGAGCTATAAGACAATCTGAGGCGATGGCTACTCATGCTGGGTTTGGAGATTCCCAGGCAAAGCCAAGCTGTGAATCTAGGCTGACTGCTACTAGTGGGGGTCTGGGGCTCACTGAGGCCAGCTGTTGCTTGAGAGGATTTAGGAAGCTGTGAAGCATGAGCCAAGACCAGCCATTCATATAGAAAATCACCTTGGGTGGGCCCTTAATTTGGGTGGGACGGAGTTACTGGAGTTACCGGGGATCTGCAGGGTAGGTGTTAGCCAGGTTGATGGAATCTCAAGACATGGCACCAGCCTGCTGGCTCTATGGCTCTGTCTGGGAAGGGTTCAGAAAACACAATGGCCTCTACTTGCCTGTCTGGGAGAATGACATCCCTCACCTCCCACCTTGTTGCCTGACATTTCAGTTCCTCCCTGTATGCCACTAGTGCCTTTCAAGCTGCTACCCTGATGCTGGAGCTCAGAGGGACTGAGTCTGAGTAAGTCCATGTGTGGGCTCAAGAACTTCTTGGGGTCCCAGCAATTTCTTCCACTGACTCAATTCCTACTGGTTTTTGCAGCCAGAAGTTGTGGGGACTTATTTTCCTGGCACTGAAACCCTGGGACTCCTCACTCCCTAGATATCCCTCCCAAATTTTTAACCACACATGGATGTGGGGTCAGCCTGGTCTGCATCTGTGCCTATCTTACCCATCTGGATGGATGTGGTTCCTTTAATTCTGTAGTTGTCAGACTTCAATTGAACTCAATTTCTGAGGATTCTGAATGATGGTTGTTTTATATTTTAGCTGTAATTTTGATGTGGTTGCGTGAGGAGGAAAGCTGTGTTTACCTATGCCACCATCTTGGCGGTAAGTTCAAATAGTTACCCTTTCATCGCTTGACTGGAGTACAGTTTAATGACAATGAGCAATGTTGGGCTATTCTGAACTTAGCAGCAGTGAAAAGTCTGACGATTGATTTTTGTTACAAAATTCAGAGTGTGCAAGATTGTTTAAAAAGAGAATCAGACAGGGATCTTCAGTATGCTTTTATGCTTTCATGTTTTGGTAGCAGGAGAAAAGATGGAAATGGATAAGCATTGAATTATAAGGACAGAAAGTTGACTATGACAATAATCTCCAGCGAGCAATTTACAGGTTCCAGCCATTTATTTATCTGTGGATTCAGACCCCATACCATATTCCATTGGTTTTCAAACTTTAGCCTGCATCAAAACCTCCTAGTGTAAAAAACAGTTGCACGGTCACATCGTTTTTGTTTTGTTTTTTTAAGATTTTATGTTTATTTATTTTTAGAGAGGGTAAGGGAAAAAGAAAGAGGGACTACAATGTGTGGTTGCCTTTCAGTGTCCCCCACTGGGGACCTGGCCTGCAACCCCGGCATGGGCCCTGACTTGGAATTGAACTACAATTCTTTGGTTCCCAGCCCTCGCTCAATCCACTGAGCTATGCCAGCCAGGGCACACCCCAGTTTCTGATTCAGCAAGTTTGAGATGGGGCCCAATGATTTGCATTTTTAACAAATTCCCAACTGATGCAGATGCTGCTAGGCCCCAGACTGTACTTTGAGAACCAACCACTAAGTATCCTTACACCATTCAGTTCTCCTAACTTTTAATAAGTACATATAATTCTATAGCCTATAAGCAACTATAAATGAAATAGTGAGAAGATAATTTTAAAAAATAGTATTGCCCTGGCTGGTGTAGCTCAGTGGATTGAGTGCGGGCCTGAGAACCACACGATCGCCGTCTGATTCCCAGTCAGGGCACATGCCTGGGTTGCAGGCCAGTTCCCAGCGGGGGACTCACGAGAGGTAGCCATGCATTGGTGTTTCTCTCCTTCCCTTCCCCTCTAAAGATAAATAAAATCTTTTAAAAAAGACACAAATTAAAAAAGCCCAATGTATTGTTTAAAAAAATATCGATTTTGAGGAGGCATATTTACCTCAATAAAAGGAATAAAGATGATTTTAGTTCTTTAAATGTCCATTTAAATTCAATAACGTTGTAAGTTGAAATTCACACATATATGCAAAAAAACCCTTCTAATCTGGTATAGGTGCATAAGGTAATTTAGGAGAAATGACATAACATCTAGGATTTGCTCTCGAGTATGCCAGCAAAAAAAGGGAGGGGGTCCTAAAGGAAACAATATTGGCAAAAGATTGACATTTGTTGGAGCTGAATGATGAGTATCATGGAGTTTATTACACTTTCTACTTTTGTGTTAAGAAAATTTCTGTGAGAAAGCTTTGAAAATTCACATCTTCATCGATATTCTTTGAAAATGTAGTTGACATGTAAGAAGAAATGTGAACTGCATTTAAAACAAGGTCCTTACGGTAACCTCAGAAACGGTGGTAACATAGTCACTGTAAGAGACTAGACCTGAAACGCGGCTCCTGATCTAGAAATCCCCATGGTGGGCAGAAATAGTTAGGCTAAATAGCGACCTGAAATACCCACATCTAAACTCTCTGCCTTTAAGGATCCTTTATCCCCTTCCCTTTTTATGCTATCAGATTGCTTGCAGTTTCTGAAAATCTCTGGGTCACTGCCTCTATAGACCCACACAAACCCTTCTCTGCCACCTGCCTCAAAGGGACAGTGGCTTGTAGGATCCCTGCTTGTTCAAACTTTGTTATGGTGACTATACTGTCTTGAGACAACCAAGCCAATCTTTGTGGGGAGGGGAGTGTTAACTATGGTTTGTATTTTTATGCATTTTAAAAATCAACTTTTCACGCACTTACAGAATTCTATAAATTATCATGAAAATGGATGTCTTCTTTAAAAAAAAATGTTGAGTTGTGTACCTTAATACCTGGCTGAATGCCATAAGGTGTATTAAGAAGGTTACATTTTCGTATTTTCAGGAGGGCAATTTTTGGGGGAAAAGTACAACATATTACAAAGTAATAAGATAACATTTTAAAGAATAGTACTTTATTGAATACGTCTTATTCACAGAAAAATAAGCTTTAATCTATGACTGCCAGATTATGCAGTGGAAAGTAATTTTCTTAGTTTTCCATACTGATGGAAAGATTTCTACTAAATGAAAAAAGAAAGCCATAAAATTGTATTCACAAATATAGTACTCTATCTCAAAACATTTCACACAATTATTCACAACACTAATACAATGACATATCAATCAACCATTCATTCTCTCAGGTTAGATAAAGTAAAATAGCAATGAAAAAACACAAAATCTAACAAAAATTGCATACAAGCCTGTTACATCAAATCAAAAATGCAAATTTGTAACTAAGCACAGACAAAATGACAATATATACTTACACAGTAATTTTAAATGTTACATTAGTGATACTAAGAATGCAGTAAATGCAAAAAAATCTATACACATATCTGCAAACTTTAGACTTCAAAATAGATTCTTACCACCAAACATTAATGTAGTATTACAATTTGAAGATATATGTATTTAAGATTGTCCTATTGTATTAGCTATAAAGTGTCATTTAATACGTAGTGAAAGTTATGGTATAAAAGAAAAAATAGTTGAAAAATAAACTTTTCAGACCTCTCAGGAGAAGTAGCTTGTAGTTTTTCACCTTCGAACTAAGTCCCAGTCTTGACTGCCACTAATTAGCCATATAGCTTTGAACAAATCACTTCCCTTTTGAGCCTCAGTTATCTCATCTGTAAAATGAGGGGGATGAATTTGATGCTCTCTAAGGTCACTTCTAGCTTTAACACCCTATAATTCTATTATGCTGCCAGTGAAAGACTTTGTGCTAAGTATATGACTCAAATTGAAACTGATTATGAAGGTGGGAATAAGCCAATTGTTTCTATTGGGAAAGCTCAACTAAATTGGAGAATTTTTTTAAGTTTTAAACAAAAATTTAAATATCTTTAAGGACATAACCTATTTATTTATTGTAGTTTACATGTTAACTATGAGGAACACCAAAAAACACGAGTAAGAGTCACTGAGAGTTATCTACATTTTAGCCCACATTTCCAGAGTCAAGGCAAACTGGAAGGGTAACAGAGTATTAGGAAGGGGACTAGTATTTATAGCAGGTATTTCACATACCTGATCTTGAACTCTCACAAATGTAAGATAGGCATTAATCTCATTTCACAGATGAAGAAATGGCTTTCTTTTTTAAAAAGCAGACTTCATTAAAAATAACTACACCTGTCCAATATTCCCTCCCGTTTTCTTGTTTCTCTAATGGAAATGGTACACGACCAATCCCATTTCTCCCATCCCTTCACCCCCTCCTTCCATATTCAACATCTGAGTAACCAGGAAGTAAAACAATGATTTGGATCTAAAGGGTACAATACATGCAAATAATGCTGTGGTGGTAGTCTCCCATTCAGAGAGTTCAAGATACCAATTTAATCCACTAAAATGAAAAGAAGAAAAAAACCCATCAAAATTTAAATATGAGAACAACGAAAACACAGAAGATCATAATACAAAGGGCCACATCACATATACACTTACGACACCCACCCTACCTCATCTTAGACCCTAACCAAAGGGAAAAAAAGCAATACCACACACATAAAAACAAATCTAGCAAAAAGCGTGATATAAAGCTATTAATAAACTGGAATTTATGAACACTAACCCCATTTCTCAAAAATTAAGATAAAGCTTCTGGTAACATATCAAATTGTTATGAATAAAGATAACTATTACAAATAACCTGACTCTTCACATGACTAAACGTAGTAAAATAGGTGGTGACTTTGAAATGTTCATACACAAAAGGAATATCTACATGTAGGTACTGAAAACTGCTCTGAGAAGGGGAAGAAGAGATTTGGATCTGCTTATACTCTTGACCTTGCAAGTCATCATTTCTTGTGTGTTAGACAGGGAGAATCCAGTGCTTTTTAAAGTGGGAACACCAACATTGGTTAAGTCTTAAAAATTTATTTAAAAGGTGGAGTGCTGAGTGATTTAAGAACCTGAAGCAACAGCATTTCTAAACAATTCTTAAAATAAACTTGTTAGTCACATCAGCTTCATGCATTAAATTTCACAAGTCATGGGGAGAAAAAAAGGTCTTGCTTAATTCTAAACACATAAGTTTTAAAAGAAGAGTTTTAATGAACTGAGGCCCCCAGAACAGGAAAGACCTTATGTTAAAACAGTTCAATCCTTAGCCAACAATTACACTGAACTAACTACCTGACTTGGAGCTGATGTGTCCTGGAAAACACATTTTTAAAAACTTTTAACACTTTTCTCCCCTTGCAATTTCAATTTAAAGCTTAAACTATATATGCAAATTTTAATTTAGTAAATATATAATAGTAAAACAAAACAGGGCAGTCGTTTTAAAAATCCTCATTTAAATTTGCAATGCTTTAAATGAGTATCACTTAAAGTAATAATCAACAGAGGTTAGGAGAACATGACAACACTCTCTTAGAAAATACAACAATAATTATAATTTTTAAGTCTTAAATTTTTCTCTGCAGTAAAATGCTTCATTCATCTCTACAACAGGTTGTTGTGAGAATCTTGTAATTAAAGCCTGGGTGGGCCCTGGCTAGCATGGCTCAGTGGATTGAGTGCCAGCCTGTGAACAAAAAGGTTGCCAGTTCAATTCCCAGTCAAGGCACATGCCTGGGTTGCAGGCCAGGTCCCCAGTAGGGGGCACTCGAGAGGCAACCACACATTGATGTTTCTGTCCTTTTCCTCCCTCCCTTCCCCTATCTCTTAAAAAAAAATCCAATCTTTTAAAAAAAAGCCTGGGTGGGTATTCTGTGAAGGATTTTTAAACTTTTTAATCTATGTTGATTCTTATTCAAGTTTTATTTTGTCTTTAATATCTAAACAAATAATCTTATTTCCTTGTCAATAGCTTATAATTTCCAAGAGGTTTTTAAGGATCTTGAGAAAACATTTATTTCAGTTATCTACTACTATTACTAGTCAAGAAAACAAAAAATGTTAAGTAGAGGAAAGACATGACATTTTGTCTTATATACATCTTAATCATCCTAACAGCAAAAACTCACAGGAAACTTTACAATACAAGATTATGAGAATCTCAACATGGAAAGCTTTCACTACAACTACAAGCAGTGTACAAACATGCTTCTACTTTTACCTACGTAAGCTGACAGATGTTTAAAATACTGGGTTAACAAACATCTTTTAGTAAAGTGACTTAGGCAGGCTTAAACTAGCAAGGATTAAGGATGAATCCTTACTAATTAATTGGAAGATCTGAGACATATTTTATATTTCATTTTACAAAATCAGGAATATTTATTTTGAAACAAGAGAAGAAGACATGGTCTACCTGTCAGAAAACTACTACTCAGAAATATTTTTCATCCACAAAGCAGGACAAACATAAAGACATTTAAATTTCACATTGGTACCAAAAAAGGTTAACTGTCCTGCCCTCTTGGACTAGAAAAACTAAAGCTGAGCATTAAGTAGTTTTGCAGGCATTTGAACATGCCTAAGCCTTTAAATCAGTAAAATACTTTCTAAAAATTCTGATTACAAAAGTAACACATACTTACAAAAATTCAAACAAACAAAATGAAAAGTAGAAAGCAAAAGGCCCCTGTAAAGCCCCTCTGGGACCCACCCTCCCACCCCCTCAAGAGAAACCACATTTAACAGTTTGGTACCTATCTTTTCTAATATTCTGTTCTCTACATATATAAAATGCACACAACCTTCATTTGGATCATTCAATACATGTAGGCTAGATGGCATTGTATCATCAAATACCTTTTTAACAATGGCAAAATCACTGTGTAAAGTCATCCACCAAAGTATGTATGTATAATTTTAAAAGAAAATAGACAAAATCTAAAGCATAAAGACTAACATCTAAAAATAATGTCTATCTTTCCACCAGTGTGGAACAGTTCACTCCTTTTTCACACAAAACAAATTATGTGATTGGAGAGATTAACTCCAATCTCCACATTTACAAAGAATACTCCACGTGCTAGGCCTATCTGAAAAGAACGAAAAATTTAGTTAATTCACTTACACTTAGAAGCTAAGTCAGTGTACCACAAATACACATTGTGATCAGTTACAATATGATGCTTCTTAGTCTAGGGTTTCAATTAATAATAGAAAAAAAGAGGATAGATAATATAGCAAATATCCTGAAAATCCAGAAATTCAAATTTTAGATTGCCAACTATAACACTGCAGTTTACAATTTTTCTTCTTGGGAGAAAATGATAATGAATTCATTGCTGATTACTTAAATTTGGTTCACATCACACATTCAATCAGAGTAGTAAGAACATAATATGTCTACCGTAGTTAGATTAAGACATAAAAATTTTTTGCTTGAAAGTAATGACTGTGTAGCACATGGGACATTTATCAACTGCTTCAGCACATTGTTTACAAGTGACCAGATGTCCACAAGGAATAAAGACTACAGCAATATTTCTATCCATACAGATTTTGCAAAGCTTCTCCTCTTGCAGGAGCCTTAGCTGCTCTTCAGTACTAATCTCTGTACAAAGAGAAAAGAAATTAGTTAATTGTAGACTTCCTTAGTGGTTTAAATTCACTGAAACAATTTGAACCCCTACTATGTGCCAGACACCAATCAAGTATTGGGAGACAGGATGACTCACACATGGCATCTGCTCTTAAGAAGCTTGAATGCTAGTGGGAGAAAAGGAGGTGAGCTGAGGCAATGAAGGTAAGCACACAATACACAATGGTAAGTGCTCTAATAATGATACATACACCAAGTGCTCGGGGACAAGATAAAAGAACAAGTTCCTCTGTTGAGACTAGTTGGGGAAAGATTCATGGCTTGGCAGCTGCTGGATCAGGGGATCAGGGCAGCAGGGAAGTGGAGGAATAACATTTAAACTGGCCAGCAATTTGCCAGGCAGACAAGCAAGGGTTAGGTAAAAGTAGTGCCGCACAAAAAGGCTATGGCTTATTCCAGAAATGGAGGGTAGATTGGAGGGACACTTCTGAAGTGGGACAAGTAGGATTTGGCGAGTGACTAGATGTGAGGGATGAGAAAGAAACAAGAAACACAGTTGATTTGAATATTTCTAGTGTGGCTGACAAAGGGATGGTGATGCCAATAGGAAATATAAAAGGAGGTACAGGTCTGGGCGGTTCAAGATATTTTTGAGGTGTTTGCAGGATATCTATATAAAAATGTCCAGTAGGCAACTGGAGAGTCAAGTCTTGAGGTCAGGAGTCAGCATTACAGATAGAGATTTGGGTGTCTTCAGCATACGGATGGTACTGAACTACTTGCTTATTAATTCAGATTAGAATTAATAACATTTCCCAAACTAGATTTTGCGAAATGTTAACAAATATGCCACAAAAACCATGGTTTGTGGTCTTATATAACTGCAATGACAAAATCAACAGTAGCAGCAGTTAACAGTAATGTAACACTTATTACCATGTGCCAGGCACTATTCCAAATGCATTACATACTTTAGCAATCTTTGTAATCACTGTATACCAGTGATTTCTAAAGCTGGCCTTACATGAGAATTACCTGGGGCATTTGTAACAATAGATTCCTAGGCCCCATTCCCAAATCTAAAATATCTGGGGTTAAGCCCACTGGCATTTGGAAATCACTGCTTTCAAGTTCAGGGCCAAATAATGTAGTGTTATGTCCCCTCTTAGAAATTTGTAATGCATTTCCTTCTTTAATAATAGAGCTCCCTTTTCATGGCATGCCTTTTAAACTCCTAGGGAACACTATCATGAAAAGAGGTTTGGGAAACAGTGGTTTAATTTTATTCAACCAACACTTACTGAATGCCTAAATAGGTCTGGGCACTAGAGATACAACAATTACATATATAGACCTCAGCCCCCTAGTCATTCACAGACAAGTAAGGGACACAAGTAGCCAGGAAATTATAGTACAGTGTGATGATAAAGGTAGTTAGAATGTGTTAGGAAGAACACAAGAAGGGTGGAAGTGTGTGCATGTACGAACACATAAAGGGAAAGCCTCCTAGAGGAATAAACTAGAAAGAGGAGAAGGCCTCAGGGGACAGGGGAGTGGGAGAAGGGTGTTCTAGGTAGAGGAAAGCATGAGTAGGCTCCAAGAGAAGAGACAGAATAGGGCTGACATATCCACAGGTAAAGCTCGGGAACAGAATTTGAAGGGGAAACAGCATGAAATGAGGCTATAGAACAGGTTAGGAGGAGCCTAATCCTGAAGTATCCCGCAACCCGTGTAAAGGAGTTTGAACTTGATTCTCAGGGCCCTAGGAGCCAGTGAAGCGTTTTAACCCAGAGACGGATGTTCAAATTTGTGCTTCAGAAAGGTTTCCCTGACTAGGGGTGTAAGAAAGGATTGTTTATCTCCTGTTTCTTAAAAGGCAACCTCCTGGGCATAATGAAAACGAAAGGCCCAGAGACAAGAACATAAAGCACCTATGCTCAAGAAGCTTGTCTAATGGGCAGGAATAAAAAGCAAAGCAGTTCCAAAATAATGTCACAAGCGCTCTAAGAGTACTGAGTAGAGAAGTGGGAGCTCTGAACTCTGCTACAGGTCCTGGGGAAAACTTCACAGACATGACCTCTGCACTGAACCTTGAAGGATGAGTTAGTTCACAAGGTGGATTTAGGGAATGGGGGGAGGGCAGTGGGGAATGAAACTAGGTATAAAGACAGGGAAAAGGCATTCAAGACAAAGGAAACAACTTAAGGAAAGGGACAGCATTATAAACTGACTTACATCATATAACAGCAAGAATGAAATGCATATTCTTGCTAGTGTGACAACCAGTGATAAGCAGCGTGAGTTCAACCAGAAGAATATGAAAGAACAGAGCCACTTGGTTAAGGAAAAGCACTGAGCTGACGGGCTTTCTGCTGCCACTCGGAAGCAAAGGGTCTCGGAGATCAGGCAGCAGAAGCACAAAAAAAGCAAATGAGGAAAAACCCAAGCAGCTTGGTGGCTTTGTGTCCAACCCTCCTGCCCTTTACCTATGTGCCTGGAACCAGTCCCACCGTGCTCAAGTTCCCTCCTGTAGTGCTCCAAGGTCCCAGCACTGATGGCATTCCCTTTGCCTTGAGTCTATACTGGGTCTCTTTTGCTCTCCCTTCCCCCCAGATAGCTTCTGTTCCCATGAACCTTTCCTGGGGGATGAAGGGATTACCCCTCCCAAGTGTGTTTTAGTTCTGTGGGGTTTACCCCAAAGTATTAAAAGTAGCTTTGTAGTTTAAAAAAGGGAGGAAAACAATAAAGTAATTTATACATTACTTTTGGATGTGATGCTGCAGTGAGTAGAAAAGAACAATGAGCCAGATACCTAGAGTAGCCGGTTTTAGAGAGACAGACAGCAGAAGGCTGTGTGCCCAGGGCTGGCAGGAAGGGGAATGGGGAGTTGCTGTTTAATGGGTACAGACTTTCAGTTCTGTAGATGAAAAGGATCCTGGACACTGTGTGCACAACAGTGAATGTACTTAACACTACTGAACCAGAAACTTAAAAATGGTTCAGATGGTCAATTTTGTTATGTGCATTGTACCATAACTTTTTTAATTAAAAAAAGTAACATTGGACCAGAAGTCCAGAAACCTGAATTTCACCCCCAACTATCTGAGTGATCTTGGGCAACAGCACATCTGCACTTCAGTTTTCTCACTGAAGTAATGAAAGCTATATAATCTTTAAGGTTTCTCTGGGTTCTGATTGTTTGAGATTCCTTACATAGACTACAATGGAATGAAATGTCATGCCTACCAAACCCTGATATCAACTTGACTTTTTTCAGCATTGCATAGAACCCTTTACTTGAGATGGTGATGCTCTAGGCATAGATTCCCCCCCCCCGGATTAATAGTTTACCTCTGGTTATACTTCACTCTAGCCTTAACTGCTCATTTCATTTAAGTGTGATCATGTTATGTTATGGACTAAATGTGTGTCTCCCCAAAACTCTATTTGAAGCCCTAACACCCAATGTACTTGGAGACAGGGCCTTTGGAAGCAAATTAGGTTTAGATGAGGTCATGAGGGTGGGGCCCCAGGATGGGATCGATGTCCTTACAATAAAAAAATAAAAAATAAAAAATAAAAAAAGGAAGAGAAGCCAGAGCACTCTCCTTCATCCATGTGAGAACACAGAGAAGGCAGAGGCAGCCATCTGCAAGCCTGGAAGGAGTTCTCATCAGGGACCGTATCTGCCTGCATCTAGATCTTGGACTTCCCAGCCTCCAGATCCATGAGAAATAAATATCTGCTGTTTAATCCCACCTGTCTATGGTGTTCTGTTCCATCAGTCCAAGCAGACTCACGCACAATATTAAAGTTTTTTAAAAAGTCTTGCCCTGGCTGGCATAGCTCAGTGGATTGAGCGCGGGCCTGCGAACCACAGGATCGTGGTTCGATTCCCAGCCAGGGCACATGCCTGGGTTGCAGGCCAGTTCCCAGCAGGGGACTCATGAGAGGCAACCATACATTGATATTTCTCTCCTTCCCTTCCCCTCTAAAGATAAATAAATAAATAAATCTTTAAAAAAGTCCTTATTTGTTAGATACTTATTGAAGTATTCAAGGTAAATAATATATAGGAAGTCTAGGATTTACTGTGAAATAGTAGAGCAGAAAAAAACATTGGGGGAAGTCATGAAATAAGATTTGAAAAGTGCTAAGAATTACTGAAGCTGGTTGATGGGTACATTAGGGTTCATTACATTATCCTCTCCACTTTTGAAGATGTTGGACATTTTTCACAATAAAATGTTACAAAATGTTTATTCTAAGGGGGGGGGTGTGATAGGAGGGAAATTAATGGGTCACAAAGTCATATAAGATACTGTCCATAATGAAGCACTGTTAGATGCCTCTTGCTTTTTAAAACCAGCCCGGCATACCTTTCTGCAAGGAAGTCTGACTTGATTCATCTTGCATGTTGTCTTTCTGCACACTCACTAGATCTGCAACCAGAACCTCGAGTGATTTATAGTTGCTCCCAGATGTCTGAATTTTTTCCTCCATTATTTTCTTAATATCCCTGAAATTGAACCCCATTCGTATAGCTTCATGTACCATAGGATTCTGGAGGATGGTATCATCTGAAATGAAAATCGGTGAAGAAGAACACAGTTGAAACAATTATTTTCATGAACACAACTCAACACAAACTTTAGTTAAAAAAATTAAGCGGCAAGAAAAAAACCCCCAACAAACCAAAGCTGCTCTGAATAGAAGATTTTGAAATATTTAGGCACTGAAGGATCACTTTCAGAATTTTACAATAACTGAAAATGGAGTATTTTGTAGCACTATGAATTGAGATTAGATGCTTTAAAGACGTAGTGAAATGAAATAGTGCAAGATAAAGTAAAACAGGTAAGAAAAGTATTAAAAGCTTAAAAAATCTGAACATTTTTTAAATCAGATGTTCTAACAACCAACCTAAGGTACTTAAAGAGCAGATGTCTTCTTTACTGAGCCCCTAGCAATTATTTTGAAATAAATAAATAAGCAAATAAATAAAATGGGAAATGGGGGAACTCCTGGTGTGACTTTGAAAGTTATCAGTTTCCTATTTCTCAGACTTAGTTTCTATAGATAAGTGGGGTGAACTAGATGAGGCAAGGAAGCAAACCAAAACTCACTTTTATGATGCTCACAGTAGGATACAGTTATGTAAGGAAGTGCTAAAGAGGAAATTCATACCCACTCATTCATCAATTCCACTCTTGGGTATTAAAAATGATGCACATATACCAAAGACATACATAAGAATATTCATAGCAGCCCCAGACTGGAAATTCAAACATCATCAGGCAAATGGCTCAGTACATTATGCTATATTCAAACACTACACAGCAAGAAAGAAGAATGAACTAATGCCATAGACAACATGATGAGTCTTATAGAGTAAAATGTCATCACAATGATGAACCAGAGACAAAACACTACATACTGTATGACTACATTTATAAGATGTTCAAATCTAACCTATGGCAATAGAAGAATATAAACTTGGGGTGGATATTGATCAGGACATGTAGGGATTTGATTTTAAGAACAGTATGGTAGCCTTGGCTGGTGTAGCTCAGTGGATTGAGCATGAGCCTGTGCAGCAAAGGGTCACTGGTTTGATTCTCAGTCGGGGCACATGCCTGGGTTGCGGGCCAGCTCCCCAGTAGGGGACACATGAGAGGCAACTACACATTGATGTTTCTCTCCCACTCTTTCTCCTTCCCTTCCCCCTCTCTAAAAATAAATAAATATATATTTTAAAAAAAAGAACAGTATGGTAACAAAAGATATTTTCTAAGTAGGGAAGTAACTTAAGAGTTGTGTTTGATAAAAATTCTGTCAGGAGGTTAGAGTGCAAATAGAAGACCAGTTAAGAGACTGCTACAATAGCCTGGATGAGAAAGAAGGGCAGGAACCAAGACAGAACCAGTGAATTAGACAATATTAAAGAGGTGGAAATTATCAGACCTGGTGATTAATTAAATGTAGCATGATGAAGGAAAACAAAGAGCTTATAATGACTCAAATTATGGGGCAACTTTGTAAATCGTGATACTATTAACTAACACGGGGGGGGGATTGAGCAGGGCTGAATGTGTCTAAGTGGTTTTCAAAAGAGAAGCTGAATTTGAACTGTTTTTGAGATTTCTAGGTGGAGATGTCCAGAAGTCAGCTTCCCCCAATTTTTTTGCAGTTCCTTCTGTCCATCTGATTAGATATATTGATGGTTCCCTCATGTGATCTCTCCCCCCACTTTTTTAAAAAATAATCTCTCTGGATGCTTTCCCTACTACCACAATTTCACAGTCATTTATATGAGTTTGAAGTTTTAACATTCACCTACTTGGATATCCTGCCAGTACCTGATGGTCAACTTGCTGAAAACCAAAAGCAGGAACAATAGGATATCCACATGAAAGAGCATTAAATATACTGCTACCTAATACTATTCACAAAAATTAACTCAAAATGGATCAAAGACCTGAATGTAAGAGCTAAAACCATAGTACTCCTAGAGGAAAACACAGGTGATGCTGGATTGGGCAACTGCTTCTTAGATATGACTTCAAAGCATCAGCAACAACAACCAAAAAAAACCAGATAAATTCGACTTCATCGAAACTAGAAAGTTACATGCTTTAAAGAACACCAACAAGAAAGTGAAGACAACCTACAAGATGGGAGAAAATATTCGCAAATCATGTACCCGATAAGGGACTTACATATAAAAAGAACTAGAGTGTATAAAGAACTCTTACAATAATAAAAATACAAATAACCCAACCAAAAAATGGGCAAAGGAGATGAACAGACATTTTTCCAAAGAAGACATACAAGTGGCCACTAAGCAGGTAGAAAATGTCCAACATCATTAGCCACCTGGGACAGACAGACAGACAGACACAGACACACACACTGAGATACCACTGCATACCCACAGGACGGCTATAATAAAAAGACAAATAATTATAACTGTTCACAAGGACACGGAGAAACAAACTGGAACCCTCATACATTGCTGGTGGGAATGTAGTTTACCGAAAGATTAAACATAAGAGTTACCATATGGCCCAGCAACTCCATCCCTAAAAATATACCCAAGAGAATTAAAAACATATGTCCACGTAAAAACTTTTACATAAATGTTCACAGCAGCATCAGCTATGTCCACCAACTGACAAATGAATAAACAAGATTATCCATATAAATAGTTTTCCACCATAAAAAATACTCATATATGACTGCTACAAAATGGATAAACCTCAAGGCTGTTATGATTCCATTTAATAAGAAATATGCAGAACAGGCAAGCTCACACAGACAGAAGGAGATTAGTGGTTGCTTGGGGCTGGGGATATAGGGGCAGCAATGGGGGGTGACTGCTAACGGGTATGGGGTTTCTTGTTGGGGTTACAAAAATGTGCTGTAATTAAACAATAAGGATGGTTGCACAACCTTGTGAATATACTAAAAACACTAAAATCTATACTTTGTAATGGTAAAAATTTTGCTACATAAATTATCTCAATTAAAAAACATTAATCCCAAACCAAGAGTCTTATTAGTCATAAAAAGAATGAATAGTATGCATGGTAAAGATGATTATCAAGAAATGTTATACTCTTTGTTTCTGGATAATTTAAAAAATACAGGCTGGAATAAATGATTTCTTAAATTCTATTATTTATTCCCATTACAAAAGCCTTATAAAAGTGGCTCTTCTCAAGCATATTTATAAATACATATAGTATTCTCTTGCTGTGAGTATAGAATGTGGGGAATCACCAGACATATTCTAAATTAAACTTTCTACTATTTTCGAAACAAGATGCCTCAGTTCAGAATGAGGGCTGTAGTGTGACGCAGGGTTCGGAAGACCTTGTTTACAGTCCTAGCTCCACCAATGATCTGTAATCAAACTGCAAACACGTCACTTAACCTCTCTGACTGTTTCTTCATCTGAAAAGTGGGGATAACAACATCTTCTTCACTGAACATACTACCTTTCTCTGCCCACTTTCTGGTTTTTTAAAATGTCTATGATGAATAAATAATCTTTGTGATAAAACGTCTACCTCTCTGTGAAGTAATAAGAGATACACAAACCCAACTGTACCCCTCTGTGAAGACGGGAAAGGCACAACGATGGCATAGAATAAACAAGCAGGCAGGTTAGGGCTGAGCATGATGATGGCACGTTAGCAGAGCACTGGATTCACGACCCTCGTTAATCCAGAAGTGGTGATGAAGCCCCAGAAGTGGTGATGGCCAGCTTGTAGCTGCTCCTCCCAAGCCTGGAACGCTAACTGTCCAACTTCCAAAGGAATGTTCTGTATATATAAATATCTTACTGAAATCTATAGGCATGTCATTACTTCTTCAATTTATAGCAAATCTCATCTCAAACAAATGCACCTTGGTGAACCTGAAAGAGTATGTTTACCTTTCTACATTATAAATAACAAGTATAAGTTGGTAATGAAATTAAAAGCATATTTATTATAATAAGCATATTTACCAATTTTTTTAGTTAGTGATGGTGTTTTCTCATCATTTCTTCCCTAAAATAGAAATATAAATTGTAAGTTAAAAACACATGGACAATAACTAAGGTGGGGGGCAGAAATGGGAGGGAGGTGGGGAGCACTGAGGGGGCAGGGCTGGGAATATAAGACAGAAAACTGTACTTGAACAAGAACTAAATAAAAATTAAAATTAAAAAATTCTTTTTGGTAGAAGGCAAATTACTTACTCTGAAAAGTTACAGTAATCACTAATTAAAAACTGGCTTTATTCCAACTCAACATATGAATATATACAAGGGGTACAGGCCAATGAAGCTAGAAGGAAGCTAAAAGGTCATCTAACCCAACCCATTCACTTTACAGATAAGAAGCTGACATTCAGGGAGTTTAAACAACTTGACTGAGGCAATATAGTTGATGGCAGAACCATAATGGTGACTGTGCTCTCCCAGAGTTGTACTCATAAGTAGTTTAAAACTATTTATGAGTACAAAACACAACGCACAAAAGTCACATTCCAGAAGGCTGAGAGATTAAAGTATTTTTGCTCTTCAAGCTCATTTTTTGCCTACAGTGATTTTAAATCAGTTCATCCCAATCCGCTTTCACCAATTTGCTTCAGGTTAAGAATAACAAGCACTTTTCAAGATCTCCCTTTTAAAGCTCACCATACATTATTAATTTAAAATGCAACACTGTGAATTTTACACCAAGTAATCACTGTAAAACAAATTACATAGTATCTGAAAATACATATTCCACAATATTTGACTTACCACAGACTCTTCAAGTAAGTGGGTTAAATGAATATTGTTTACATATTCTTGCCCCTTCTCTTCTAACAGATATTTACACCTAAACAAGAAGGTTCAACTTTAGTAGCTGGAAAATTAGCAAAGTGTATGATATCATCTCCATCATCTTAACTCCATTAACTTACTTTTCAGTATTTCTAAGGAGCCACAAAATGCTCCCTTTGTTGTGCTACTTATTGTGGGTTCTTTTGTATCCATTGTAAAAAAGCCTACTTCCAACAACAACTAAAGTATACATTCCTAATTTGGTGTTTAGAAATGGAATCCTCTGAATGTCATAAATACAATATACAAGTAATGAATGTTTTTGTCACCAGAGATGGCTTAGGCGTTTTTTCCCTATAAAGTAGGTGACCCCATTTTTATAAACCTGGTGTGAATTTCAAGGCTTGGGAAGGCAAAAATAGTTGAGGTGAAAAGCTATTCAAGTCTTCCCACTGTACACTGTCCAGCCTGGCTGTTATTGAATGAACATTTAAATACCTTACCCTGGAAACCACCTAGCGTGTTCTTCCCAAGGGTCTTCACTAGGCTTCCAATCGCTGAGACCTCCGCCACAATGAAAGCACTTGACTCTATCACCTTCACCTAAGAAGACACACAAGTAAAACTACATGTTATTTTATACAATTAGAAGCTTACACAAAAATACCCCTTTTTTAACGCCATGAAATTAAGCACTTCTAAGTTACATAAAAATTTATAGGTTAAAAAGACATTCACCTTGGGGGAAGTTGGGGGCCATGGGATCTAACAAAAAAGAAAAGGAACTCATGGACATGGAAGACAGGGTGGGGATTGGGGGGAAGGAAAGGGTGGAGGTAGAGGAGGGTATAAGAGGAATAAATGGTAATGGAAAAAGACAAAAAATAAACTATTAAAAATACATTCAAACTCACATCTAAGTAATAGATATGATCATTTGAGGAGGAAATACACATTAAATTCACTGATTCAACTTGAGGTATTTTATAGAACAAAAATAAAACTGCCCAATTTTTATGCAGAAAATTACAATTGTTACATTCTTTTTAAACATATCTCATTTGGAGCCCAAAGTTTACTTTTTCAAATTCTAAAACTTTAATAATAAAGTTTAATGCATAATGAAATTACAAGATAAGTTTCTCTAAGATTACAGCTTTATGACACCAAAACCTATCACACTATGTACGTAAATTATTAAATAATTGATGCAGCTCTTCCTGACATGCCCATGGTAGTCCATTTGACAAGTGCTCATTTGAAGCAAAAAGGCATTATACAGGGCAGCTTTCAAATATATAGTCTCTGTACAAAAGACAGATATAATTTTTTTAAAGATTTTATTTATTTATTTAAATTTAGAGGGGAAGGAGAGAGGGAGAGAAACATCAATGTATGGTTGCCTTTTGCACATCCCCTGCTGGGAAACGGCCTACAGGGAACTGGCCTGCAACCCAGGCATGTGCCCTGACTGGGAATTGAACTGTGATCCTCTGGTTCACAGGCCTGTGCTCAATCCACTGAGCTACACCAGCCAGGGCTGACAGATATAAATTTTAATATCGGCCAAACTAAACTCTTTAATATTAACTTTTCTTATTTTCTTAAGAGGTGAAGAAGAGAAAATGCATTTAATATATGTACTGAGCACATAGAGTAGGCACTCAATAAATTATAGTTAGTATTACTACCCAACCCATTCTTTTATCAGGGACACCTACCATCTTTTGCATGTTATCGTTCTCCAAAAAACAATTACATGAAGATAAACATGACTCTTAATATAGTACTCCTTTTCATATAAATTCAGTGGTCACATTACATATTCAACATATGGGTTAACAGAATTCGTGATATAATCATGCCACTCTACACCTAAATATTTAATAGTTCAGGGGAGCTAAAGGAATGCATTTACTTTTTAGGAGCCCTGGAACAGTTGGAAAGTTATTTATTAGCCTGATTTTATAATAAGGTTTACCTAAAGCATAAAATCCAGCTCTTGCAAGCTGCTCCTTGTTAACAGAGTACATCCACATCCCAAAAGTAATGATCCGTGCTTCATAATCTGCCATGGCTGGATTTCTTGGAGAATTTGTTGAATTTGGGGAATTCCTATCAGAACTCAGGGTATCAGATTCACTTCGAATATTAACATTCCGGCCCAAAACAAAGAAGCAATTAGGAAAATGTCGCCTGTGTTCTGACCATGCGCGGTCATGAGGTTCCCAATTCTTTAGTTTTCCACCACAACAAAAGCACTGCACTTGATCATCAACACCTGTATAGTAGAGCCCAGCACTAGCTAACTCTCTTGGGGTTAAATGGGCATAATCTGGCCAGTGCTGAAATGACTTTAATCTAGCTTCTTCACTACACATGGCAGGGTACCTCGGGTAGATGGTGTCAGACAGATCTACAACCTGTCCAGTTCTCAAAAGATAGTCTGCGTGAGTCTCAGAGGGCCTGTCTAAAGCAAAATGGTTTCTGTTCCCCAGATAATTTTCAGCTTTGTACTGACCATTTTGGGTACCAGAATTTGCAGGTTGCGCAGCATTATTTTCAAAATAAAAGCTCTTGATAAATCTGCAATTTGGGGATACTTTCCTGTGTCTTCCAACTGCTGAGTCTCCATATTGCCATCTATCTACTGCTGCGTGACAACTAAAGCACCGCACAGTGTCTCCTTCACCAGTATACAGAAAACCAGCTCGTGCTAGTGTTGATGCTGAAACAGGACTACTACTTGGAAAATTAGCAAAAGTTTTTAATCTATTAAACTCTTCTACAAATTCTTCATCTTTATCGATGTCTGCAGGTACACAAGTTTTAGATCCTTCAAAACAGTTAAGAGTCATCTTCTCTTGAAAATAGGACTTGTCCACCTTTTCTAAAAAGAGAACATTACATTAGGAAATCCAAAATGTGAAACACAGGCAATCACTTTTGATATTAGGAACTAAGAAATTACTTACTGATGACATAAAATTATATAATCTCTAAGAAACATTCTAAATCTAAATACTTGAGCTCAAGTCTTAAAGTTAAAACTGGCAATTTTGTTTTCTTTTAGAAGAAAGCAATATTTAAGCAAGTAGTATTCATTTTAAGTGCTTATTTTACATAAATATAGAAACTGTGATGCAGAATATATTAAAATTAACCATGTGAAATCATTAATTAGGAAAACCATGAAAGAAGCATAAAGTATGCAGATTTTTAAAACCTATGCATAATTGTTATAATGGATCATTATATATTCAAGGCATCAAAGTTCAGTTTCTACAAAATTTTAAAAAGGAATGTTCAGAATGCTAATGAATTAATTTTTAATATTTCTTTGCTTTTTGTTTGATAAAAGATAAGTTATTCACAATATTGGTTCCAATGGGTTCTTCAAGAACATCAAAAGTTTCTGATTTTCATGTGTAAACAAAGAGGACATTTTTTGGTTGGAATTGGAGGATTTTAGCTGTATATAATAGTGCCCTCTAGATGGTGGCTCAGGAGGAAAAGTAAGTATGTGTAGTTGCTTTTGCTACCAACTTCCCATGGTTAAGGAACTATCTATGCAAATGTTAAGTACTACTACAGCCTCATTAGATCTGGCAAATTATAGCTGTGTAACATTTAACCCAATGAAAAAAAAACCTCAAAGGGAAGTAGTTGGGTTATGAGAAATATGGCCAGTTATTTATCCTCCTAACCTGGATACTTTTTAAAGTGAAAAGTGATGCTACTAACAATTACCCTGGGACAATAGGCATAAAAATCAGGGAGGCAACCTTGATTCTCTGAATCTCACACAGTTCCTAACACTATATGTACTCTGTACATGTTTGTGAAATGCAAAATAAAAGAATAGTCACAACGATGCTGTCTCTACTTCATCTGTGCATTAATTGATTTCTTGGGAATAACCAATTCTTTTGGCATTATGTTGGCACAATATGTCTTGGAACATCACCCCTCTTAGAACACTGTTCAACACAAGGCTTCTCTGTCTTGCAGGCTGGCAATGGATATCAGTCTTTCTGGGCCTTGTCAATTTATAATGGTATTAATTCATATATACCTAAAGAGCTGAGTTATAAGCTGCATACAACAATTTTTAGAAGATTGTCTCCATGACTTTTGATTATCGCTTCTCAGATATCTGAAAACATTGACACTAGCTTTCAAGACCCTTTATGTTGAATCAGCATAAGCTGAATGAAAAGAAACAAGATTCAAAGAAACCAAGGGTAAATGATAGCCTAATAAGATAATAAAAAAAAAGATTTTATTTACTTATTTTTAGAGAGAGGGGGAGGGAGGAAAACATTGATGTGTGAGAAATATCAATCAGTTGCCACTTGCATGCTCTGCAACTGGGGACCTGGCCTGCAACCCAGGCATGTGCCCTGACTGGGTATCAAACCAATGACATTCCAGTTTGCAGGCCAGTGCTCAGTCCACTGAGCCACACCAGCCAGGGGTAATGAGATAAAATTTAACAGAGATGTGTGTAAAGTTTTATATTATGATTTTAAAAAATCTGTTGCACAACTAAAGAAGATTGAAACTTGGTTGGAAAGACGTTACATGAAGGCAAAGCAGATTAAAATCTTGGGATTTTAGTTAATTACCAATTCACTATGAGCCAACATTACATGACTGATAAAAACTTAAAGCAACTCCAGGCTGCATTAATGTCCATATGTGCAACATCCAGAGCCAATTCAGCTACACTTTGTCTATTATTTTAAGTTCTGAACAAATTTAGAAGGGATGTTAACAAAGTGTAATGTCCCTAAAGAGCAATCCAGATGATGAAAATGGTGTCCTATCAGCAATAGTTGGATGGAGCAGAAAGTGATTACCTCAAAGGGAAAAAAATTGTGAGGGGAGGGGTATAGAGGATATAATAACTATGTTTAGATATCTAAGACACTGTCATGTAGAAAAGGGAACCAAATTCTGTGAAGCTTGAGAGCAAAATTAAAATAAAGAAAACTATAGGCTGTCAACTTTAATCCAATACAAGGATGAACAGTTAAAATAATCAATAGCAGTACAGCCCTGACTGGTGTGGCTCAGTGGGTTGGGCATCATCCCGCAAAGCAGAAGTCGCTGGTTCGATTCCCAGTCAAGGCACATGCCTGGGTGGCAGGTTTGGTCCCCGATTTGGGCACGTATGAGAGGTGACTGATCTATGTTTCTCATATCAATGTTTCTTTCCCTCTTTCTCACCTCCCTTCCATCTAAAAGTAAACTAAAAAAATAATCTTTAAAAAATGGCAGTACAAAATGAACTGGATTGCCTTATAGAATATGAGTTCCTCCCACCACTGGAAGATACTTCAGCATGGACTATGGGCAAGTATTAAACATTTCCAAGTCTGTAATTACCCTGAAGAATTAATGCTCAGTACAATCCATATGAAAATTACCTTCTGAGATGTTTTATTCCTCAGGTCAATCAAAATAGAAGTACAAAATCAACAATCTATCCTCATTTCACAATTGTGTATATTTTATATGGTTTAAGCAGCCACCCTATTTGAGATATTATATAAAACTCCATCATTCAATACTGGTGGGACAATCTGTTTGAAGCTTCCAAGAGGAGACCTCATTTTCCCAGGGTGGCGAGTGTGTGTGTGTGTTATTCCCCAGCTAATAGTTTAGATTTCAGTTTTGAAAAGTAGATATCTATTCAGAAGCCTTCAACTGAACATTACATATGTTATCAGAGTGAAAGCTTTTGGAGAAAAGTGAAAAAATGAAATTACCAGCCCTGGCTGGTGTAGCTCAGTGGATTGAGCACAGCCCTGTAAACCAGAAGTTTGTGGGTTTGATTCCCAGTCAGGGCACACACCTGGGTTGTGGACCAGGTTCCCCTTTTGGGGGCACATGAGAGGCAACCAATTAATGTTTCTCTCCTACACTGTTCTCTCTCCGCCCCCTCTTTTTCTCTCCCTTCCCCTCTAAGAAGTAAATAAATAAAGGAAATGAAATTTAAAAAACGAAATTATCAGAGAGGTTAAGAGTGGAAGGGAGAAAGATGACTGACAAAAACCATAAAACTTGGGTTTGGAGGAAGGCACCAAAAGAAAGGGTAAGAGGACTTTTAAAAACATAGTTTACCATAGGATCTTACCTATAAGTGGAACCTAACCAACAAAACAAACAAGCAAACAAAATAGAACCAGAGACATTGAAATTAAGAACAAACTGACAGTGACCAGAGGGGGTGGGGGAGGGAATAATGGGGGGGAAGGGAGAAGGGTCATCAAGGAACATGTATAAAGGATCCATGGAAAAAAACAAATGGGGGTAGGATCGAAGGTGGGAGTGGGGATGGCTGGGGGTGGGGGAGTGGTGGGGACACTCCAGAAAATAAGAGACAACTGTACTTCAACAACAATAAAATAATCTAAAATAAAATAAAACAAAACAAACAAAAAAATAGCCCTGGCTCGTATAGCTCAGTGGATTGAGCACGGGCCTGCGAACCACACAATTGTGGTTCGATTCCCAGTCGGGGCACATGCCTGGGTTGCAGGCCAGTTCCCAGCAGGGGACTCACGAGAGGCAATCATACATTGATATTTCTCTCCTTCACTCCTTCCTTTCCTCTCTAAAATAAATAAATAAATAAAAATTAAAACCCAAAAAACAAAAAAATAGTTTAAGTGAAATGAAGGCGGGGAAGATGATATTTAGCAAGTAAGTATATACGGAGCACAGGAATTGGGAATACAGAAGCAAATAGGGTATAGGTATTGGAGAAGGGTGATAAAAAAACCCATGGATGTGAAAATGTCTGAATGCAATAAAGTATGCTGAGATAGTAAGGCTTCTTCATGAAAGCATATTCAGCCTTTTTAGTGGGTAAGCAGAAAGGTAAGAAGGCACAAAGAAGACAGTCAAAGGAAGCTTTAATATAAATGAGCTAAACAAAAATCCTGAGAGAACCATGCTTGGGGAAAAAATGGCCCTATGGTAGCAAACATTGGCAAAACAAAGAACCAGGAAGTAGTGTTACATGTTAACATGAAGGGCATGGAAGATTTCAAGATGTGAGGTGTGTTTAAAATATACATATACATACAGCCTAGTCAACTAGATAAAGAGAGCCATGGGCAGGGGCCAAGGAGAGGAGGTTGACTGCTAATCCAGCAATAATATGGGAATAAAGGAAGTTGGAGGACAGAGAAAACACACACACAAAAGACCCACCTACCTGGCATCTGAATATAATACAAAAGCTTGTTTTCCCAGGTTTTTCTTATTAAATACATGAAACAAAAGCCATTTTAATGGGAAATAATATAAAATAGGATGTACATTAGACTGCTACCGCATGAAAACATACACTCATGGACAAGACCTGGAAGGTAATTTTTTAAACCCTCACCAGAGGACATGCTTATTGATTTTAGAGAGAAAGGGAGGGAGGGAGGGAGGGAGGGAGGGAGAGAGAGAGGGAGAGAAACACTGATGTGAGAGAGAAACATTGCTTGGCTGCCTCTCATACATGCCCCAAACTGGAGACTGAACCCTCATCCATTTGGTTTACCGGACAACGCTCCAACCAACTGAACTAACACACTGGCCAGGGATGAAAGGTTTTTTTTTTACATTAGTCTGCATACATTTTTAAAAAGACTTTATTTACTTTTAGAGGGAGGGGGAAAGGGGGGTAGAGAAACATCGCTTGGTTGCCTCTCACACGCCCTCAGCTGGGGACCTTGCCCAAAACACAGGTATGTTCCCTGACTGGGAATCGAACAGGTGACCTTTGGGTTCAGAGGCCAGCACTCTAGCTTCCTCCCTTTCTAAAAATAAATAAATAAAATCTTTAAAATAAAAAAGAAAGCAACAGACAACAGTGCCTATATAAACATGCTAAAGAAGTAAAATGTTTTAATCAATATACGGTGTTCTGTCAAGCACAGAAAAAAGCCATATCCAGTCACTGGTATGCTCTAAGACTTTATATCTGTTTTTTATTACAGATGTTGATATTCGCCCAGAAACACACTGTAGGGTTAGTTCATCTTTAAATACAACACCAGACATTCCCTAGCACTCTATAGCTGGAATGGTTTCAGTCTAAGGGAGATAACACATGGCTTAGAAAGGTCCCAGGGATCTCTTTACACCCTAAGCTTGTTCCAGGAGGTCTGGCCCCCAGGACAAGTCTACTGGCTGTTAATGATGACGCAGAAGTTTCAGGGTAGAGTTTTGATCAAGTAACAGACACGATGATTGCTAACAGCTGCAACCTTGTCAAAACAGCAAGACAAATCAGGAGAACAATATTAGGAACAGTAGGACTTCTGACAGCTCCAGCAAACCCACTGATAGTAGTCTTCTAGGCTATCTACAGCAGACTGAACTGAACATTGAGCCAAAGGATGAAGAAAGTGATGAAGAAGCTGACGTTATTATTGAAGATAACAGTGTACGCCACAGAAGATTCCTACCTTGGAATAGTTGACACAAATAAAACAAACTTAGTTTTGAGTCTGGACAGAAGGTTTTATTCCTTCTAATTCACTGAGTTTAGTATCCCTAGCAAGTGGTGCAAACAGAGAATTTGAAACACGCTCCAGATTAAAAAAATAACTCTTAGAACATGGAACAATTATAACATGAGGAAAAAATTGATTGGATGTTTTCTGAATGAGGCTGTCACAGGACTTGTAAATTTGGCTAGTTCAAGAGCTTTTAAACCCCTGATCCAATGCTCTGGAATAGGCATAAGAACAATAATGTTGCAAGTTAAAATATAGAAATAAATAGAAATAGAAAGTAGATTAGTGATTGCCTGAACTGGGGGATAAGGGGAAATGGGGAGCACCTGCAAATGGTTATTGATTTTCTTTTTGGAGTAATGAAAACATTCTAAATTAGGTGTAGTTATGTTTGCACAACTCTGCAAATATACTAAAAACCAATGAAATGAACACTTTCAAGTTAACTTTATATGAGTTATACCTTGATAAAACTGTTTAAATGTTATTAAAATAATAGCTTGGTAATTATTAGCATGTTCTTTGATAGACCAGATGTCATTTTAAGTAAAACAAAGGAACATTTGCTACTGAAGTTATATGCTTTAATATGGAAAGCTAGATGTCACAGTACATTTTCAGAACTAGGTGAGAGTACCAAATCACTTGTTTGAAGTGGTTAAATATTTAACCTGTTGCAAAGATCCCAGTTAAGTTTTCTTTTAACTACATATTTTAAATTCTAATGTGAAGTCTGCCCTGGCTGGTATGGCTCAGTGGACTGAGTGCCAGTCTGCAAGTCAAGGGGTCATTGGTTTGATTCCTGGTCAGGGCACATGCCTGGGTTGCTGGCCAGGTCCCTGGTTGGGGGCGGTAGGAGGCAACTGATTGATGTATCTCTCATACATGGATGTTTCTCTCCCTTTCTCCCTCCTTTCCCTTCTCTCTAAAACTAAATAAATAAAATATTTTGAAAGAAAAAAGGTTTAATACATGTGAAGGAGGCAACTGACTGATGTTCCAAGAGGATGAAAAAAATTACTGGAAAAAAAAATTATGCAAGCAACACAACTCTATTAGCTCCCACTATAGTACTACTATCATGCTGACTGAATCATTATGTAATTAAATAAAGGCATCTGTTTAAAACTCAGAAAATGTTTGTTTTTAGAATCTCATCTATGACATATTTGCTCATTTTTTCCACTCAAAACTCCAGAATGACCACTCTTTGTGTTCCCAAGCTATCCTCTACATAATTTGCTGACAACCCAAGTACATGAAAAGATTTAATAATTTCTGCAGGTGTGTGTGTGTGTATGTATGTATGTACATGTGTTATTAGAATGCAGGTCCTGCCCTGCCTGGTGTGGCTCAGTGGATTGAGCACTGGCCTGTGAACCAGATTTGCCTAAGTCAGGGAGTATGCCTGTGTTGCAGGCCAGGTCTCCAGTTGGGGCATGAGAGGCAACCAATCACTTTCTCTCACACATCATGTTTCTCTCCCTCTCTTTCTCCCTCCTTTCCCCTCTCTCTAAAAATAAATAAATAAAATCTTTAAAAAAAGAATGTAGGTCCTTTATCACAGGGCTGTGTTTTTATCACATTTGTATTCCCAATGCCTAAAGTAATGCACAACACACAGTAGCACTTAAGAAATATTGTTGAACCACCGCTATTAAGCTACTGTCATCATTATTCCACATCTGAAGCACTACCTCCCCTGGACTCTTGAAATCACTGTGAGTACTAAAAATTGTTAATATGCCATTGTGCCTAGGAAATGTGACCAAAATACAGGATCCAGCAGAAGGCCTGCTTGAGTGTAGTTGGTAGGGCAATAATATGAGAGTAATAATTCATAGTTTTAATTTGAACTTTCCACCTACAATGTCACATAGTGTGCTTGAATGTGGTATTATGTTACAGAACTACATGCTTATGATCTTATTAATAAAAAGGGGCATTATCTGTGCTAGACCCTGTAGAAAATACATGCATACCATGTAAGCAGTATAATTCTTCAGTGATAAAAAGCCCATACTAATATCACTTTTCAAAAATATTATAGTACTCAGCCCTGGCTGGTGTAGCTCAGTGGATTGAGCACAGGCCTGCAAACCAGAGGATCGCGGTTTGATTCCCAGTCAGGGCACATGCCTGGGTTGCAGGCCAGTTCCCTTCAGGCCAGTTCCCAGCAGGGGACACACGAAAGGCAACCATACATTGATGTTTCTCTCCCTCTCTCCTTCCCCTCTAAAGATAAATAAATAAATAAATAAATAAAATCTTAAAAATATATATTATAGTACTCATAAAATTTTCCATAGTAATATCATAAAAATTTTATATGTGTTAACCCCAAAACACCACTGTAATTTGAAGTCAATCTTAAGATTCACTCTTTGCTCAAATATTACAAGTTTTTCTCATCGGTAGCTTTTTCCTCTATAGAGGATCCAACACAGAGATCTTGTTCAGTAAGCAGCATTCTCCTTAACCCAATGTAGGTCAATCCGTCTTTTAATTATCTTAAAGCATTAGCCAATTAGTTCCCTGTTTAGAAATAGCATTGTGATTTACAATGCTGTAGTATCTATAAAATATACCTATGTAAATGTGACACAGTATAAAAAAGCTGAATTTTTTAAATGATATGCCCTAATAAAAAATGAAATTTCATTTTTCAAATTCAGCTTTTATACCGGTATGTTTACATAAAAATTCATTCAAATTGTTCGTTTATACTATACTAAAATTCTTCAAATGATGAAGCACATTTTCTTATAACAAGTTAAATGGTCATTGAAACAGTTCTGAAGTTAATTATATTCAATCAGATCAAAAGACCTTTCCCTAAACTTATGCACTAGTCATTCAAATAACTGAATGGCATTAATGAGCACTTAGCCCATACACTCAGTCAATAACATAAGCTTACTAATACAGCTGTACACAATATATGTTTGATTATCAAACCTACTTCTGTAAATATCTGAAAGGGCATACTAAGAACTAACAAAAGAAATATCAATTACATGCTCACTTAATTTAGAAAGTCATAGTAATACTTGAATTTGAGCACAGACCTACAATCTTTGACAAATTATTCATAATAATTAACTCCACAGGTATAGTTCCCACAAAATAAACATACAGTAAAGCATTCCCTCATCTATTCTTCAACAAATTTTGGGACTGTGTTCCCCCAAAAGAATGTGGTACATGAAGAATACACAGATTTGGGGCTTAAGAATTCACTCAAGAGTACAAAAGGGCTCAAGATCATTATTATTTCATCTTCCATTTCACTGAAAACTGTTCAGAACTTAGGATGATGTACACTCTAAACTGTAGATCCATGACATAGATTAATACTATTTATGCTTATTCAGAGCTCAGACTGAAACTTTTCCTCCCTGGCCAGGTGGTTCAGTTGGTTGGAGCATAGTTGGTTGTTGGAGCATCACCCTATACACCAAAAGGTTGAAAGTTTGATTCCTGGTCAGGGGGTACAGGAGGCAACCGATCAATGTTTCTCTATCTCCTTTTCTCTCTCCCTAAGATCTGTGAACACATCTTATGGTGAGGACCAACCAAAACGAAAAAAACTTTGCTAAAATCAGAGTAGGCTGAAAATCTCAAGATGGAAACCAACACAATCTTTAATACAAACTGTTTTCCTTTTTAAAAGAGAGGGATTAGCCCTGGCTGGTGTAGCTCAGTAGATTGAGTGCAGGCCTGTGAACCAGAGGGTTGTGGGTTTGGTTCCCAATCAGGACACATGCCTGGGTTGTACGCCAGGTCCCCAGTAGGGGGCTTGTGAGAGGCAACCACACATTGATGTTTCTCTCCCTCTTTTTCCTTCCCTTCCCTCTCTCTAAAAATAAATAAATAAAATCTTTAAAAAAGGAGAGGGGTTAGAAAAATCCTACTACCCAGGTTGTGAACAATTT
The DNA here is from genome assembly GCF_014824575.4 of Sturnira hondurensis. Taxonomy (NCBI): domain Eukaryota; kingdom Metazoa; phylum Chordata; class Mammalia; order Chiroptera; family Phyllostomidae; genus Sturnira; species Sturnira hondurensis. The sequence continues at coordinate 151,985 of NW_028089591.1, forward strand.
AGTATATTGATCCTTTAAGAACCTTTTCTGTGTGCACGAGCACATGCACATTATAAAAACTTTTAAAGAGGATTTATTATACATGATATTTTATAACTTGATTTTTTCATTTAATAATATTTAATAAACATCTTCCCATATCAATTTTAATGTGGATTAGAAACATTATTTTCAGTGGATGACAAGTACCTAGCTGTATGAATGTATAACCTCACCAAATCCATACTGCTTAATACTAATTTTAGATGTATATTATTTAAAAGAGACAATACTCACATGATCAATTCAAAAGGTGCAAAAGTTGCATCCATTCCTCCCCTGTACCTTAAACCTCTGGTTTTCTTCCTAGAAGCAATCACTCTTACCAGTTTTCTGTGTATTCCTCCACAGATGTTCTATGAATATAAAAGCATGTATGAGCATTCTAAAAAACAAATGTTAACATAGTTTATATGCAGGTATGTACCTTCATTGCTGGACATTTATAAAACTAGCAATATCTTACTATTATACTTTTGTATACTACAGCATAAATACTATATAATTTTTACTATTAAAATGTTGGAATGAATGTCCTATCTAAACCTGTTCTATCCAAATAATGTTTGTCATTATTTGCTTTTAATACTCATATAAAATGGTTTCAAACAAGAGTGTATCTTAGCACGACCTTCAACCTTTTGGTGTATCTTAGCACTTTTTAATCTATCCAGAAAAAGTGGTGAATAATAATAACCAACAAACAGAGAAAAAAATGTTAACTCTCTGCCTCACAGGAAAGTTGCTTGGAGAGACCACAAGGTCCCAGAACATACACAAACCAATGCACCCAGGAAGAACCATCAGGAGGGCCCAATTTGCTTGTGGGTAGTGGGGGAAGTTACTGAAAGCCAGACCAGAGCCAAGCAAGCAGCATCATTCCCTCTCAGATCCCTTCCGCACATACAGTGCCACAAGGCAGCCATGTGGGTTGCCCCGCCCTGGCGAATACCTAAGGCTCCACCCCTAACAGGCACACAGACAAAAAACAAAACAAAACACAGATCAAAGCTCCAAAAATAGAACTAGGCAATGAAAAGATAGCTAACCTATCAAGTGCAGATTTCAGAACACTGGTAATACGGTAATGGCTGAGTGTGGCCAGAAAAAGAGGAAGAAATAAAGGCTATGCAAAGTGAAATAAAGAAAAATATACAAGGAACCAACAGTGAAGGGAAGGAAATCAGGACTCAAATCAATGATTTGGAGAAGGAATAAATAAACATTCAACCAGAACAGAATGAAGAAATAAGAATTCAAAAAAATGAGGAGAGGCTTAGGGACCTCTGGGACAACTTCAAACATTCCAACATCCAAATCATAGTGGTGCCAGAAGGAGAAGAGAAAGAGCAAGAAATGGAAAATTTATTTTAAAAAATAATGGAAAGCCCTGGCTGATGTAGCTCAGTGGATTGGGCATGAGTCTGTGAACCAAACAACCGCGGTTTGATTCCCAGTCAGGGCACCTGCCTGGGTTGCAGGCCAGTTCCCAGCAGGGGATGCACGAGAGGCAACCACACATTGATTATTTCTCTCCCTCTCTCCCCTTCTTGTCCCCTCTCTCAAAAAATGAATAAATAAAATCTTTAAAAAATAAATAAAATAAAAAATAATGGAGAACTTTCCCAATTTTTGAAAAGAAATAGACTTCCAGGAAGTTCAGGAAGCTCAGAGTCCCAAAGAAGTTGGACCCAAGGAAGCACACACCAAGGCACATCATAATTACATCACCCAAGATTAAAGATAAGGAGAGGATCTTACAAGCAGCAAGACAAAAGGAAACAGTTACCTATAAAGGTGTTTCCATAAGACTACCAGTTGATTTCTCAAAAGAAACCTTGCAGGCAAGAAGGGGCTGGAAAGAAGTACTCAAAGTCATGCAAGGCAAGGACCTAGATCCAAGATGACTCTATCCAGCAAAATTATCATTTAGAATGGAAGGGGAGATAAAGTACTTCCCAGATAAGGCCAAGTTAAAGGAGTTCATCATCACCAAGCCCTTATTATATGAAATGTTAAAGGGACTTATCAAAGAAAAAGATGATCAAAACTATGAACAGTAAGAGGACAACAAACTCACAACTATCAACAACTGTACCTAAAAAACCAAACCAAACCAAACCAAACCAAGCAAACAACTAGAACAGGAACAGAATCACAGACATAGAGATCACATGGAGGGTTATCAGTAGAGAGAGGGCAGGGGGAAAACAGGGGAAAAGGTACAGGGAATAAGAAGCATAAATGGTAGGTACAAAATAGACAGGGGGAGGTTAAGAATGGTATATGAAATGGAGAAGCCAAAGAACTTACATGTATGAACCATGGACATGAACTAAGGGGGGGGGGAGTTCTACAGGAAAGTGGGGAGTAGAGGGCGGAGAGGAATAAAGGGGAGAAAAAAATGGGACAACAGTAATAGAATAATCAACAAAATATATCTAAAAACAGAAAAAAGCTGGTTACAAAATAATATTGTGCAGTATGATCCCAATTTAAAAAAATATATAAAGTTTAGGTTAAATTGTGCATTAAAATTCTACTGATTATCTCTTCATAGTGGGATCACTGATTTTTATTGCTGTTTTTCTTAATTTTCTAAATTTTATCCAGCAAATATTCTAGATTCTAATCAAAAGAAAAAGCAGTTTGGCCCTCACTGGTGTGGTTCATTGGGTTAAGTGTCAGCCTCTGAACTAAAAGGTTGCCAGTTTGATTCCCATCAGGGTACAAGCCTTGGTTGCAGGCCAGGTCCCCAGTTGGGAGCACGCAAGAAGCAACTGATCGATGTTTCCCTCCCTCTTTCTCCCTCCCTTCTTCTCTCTAAAAAAATGAGTAAAATCTTTAAAAAAGAAAAACAATAAAAAAAGAAGAAAAGCAAAGCAAAAGCAGCTGGGCTCTTGATTAGTCAGGCCCCTTACACAATCCTGTCCAGAAGACTGGGGGCGTTATTTTGGCTATTTTCCATGTGGCAATGTGGAAACTTCATCTGTGAAAACACTGTCCCAGTAAACTATCAATATCAGGGCCTGGTATTGCAAAGTTTTGGCTTTTCATTCACAGAAAATAATTTTAAGACTTACAAAAAGGGGAGGAAAGGATATGTTCTTGGTCATTAATTTTTACCTATTCTGAGCATTTTTGCCAGTTTGTTACTTTGCAACATTACTGTTAGATGACTGCCTCTGAGCAACCCTGACGAAAAAGGAGAAATTTTAAATTGATGTCAACATTTTCAATCAGCAGGTTAAACAAAAAAGGATACAGTCAACTCTTGATAAAAGCAGTAATCACCAGGGGCTAGCCATGAACAAATGTCTTTTGGTCCATTTCGGGTGGCAGTATATCACCAACAGAGGGCTAAGAAACACAGGTGATACCTGATTGAGACTTACTGTTAACTTGAGTTGAAAATAAAAGGACTTTGTTGAAAAATGCTTCTGAGTGATGTCTACTGCTGGAGTTCTGACCTGTTCACTCACTGCCTTGTAAAAATAATTAATTTGGAGCCTAGTAAGAAGAGAAGAGTTTCCTCTGATCTTTGGCCAACATTTTTCCTAGAACAATTTTTACAAAAGGGCAGCTCGAATCAAGTACACTGCAAAGTAAAGCCACTATATTTTATAGATGCTCACAAGGAAAACCTGTTCACTATAATTATGTGCTGAATAGGATAACAGAAATCACTCTTCTTTTTCTTTTCAAGAGACAGGGGAAGGGAGGAGAAGGAACATAGATTGGTTGTCTCTTGCACGTGCCTCCAACTGGGGATCCAACCTGCAACCCAGGCATGTACCCTGATGGGGAGTCAAACCTGCGACCTTTAGGTTTACAGGACGACACTCCAACCAACTAAAGCCACACCAGCCAGGGCAACTCTTTCATTTTAAAAATAAGGAAACTAAAGCAGAAGGAAGTTTTTACTATTTTTATTTATTGATTTTTAGAGAGGAAGGGAGAGAAACATCAATTTGTTGTTCCACTTATTCATGCATTCACTGGTTGATTCTTGTATGTGCCCCGATTGGAGATGGAATTCACAACCTTGATGTATCAGATGATGCTCTAACCTACTGAGCCCATAAGGAAGTTAAATATTTGACTAAAGTCATACAACTGATTAGTGGCACAGAACTGGAACTTACTCTACTTGATATTTGTCTAGATAACTTATCCTGACAGAATGATTAGGATGCAGTCCTAAAAATCAGATGGTTCCATTAAGTGTCGTGATGAAGTCCTTTAAAAAAAAGATTTTATTTATTTATTTTTAGAGAGAGGAGGGTGGGAGAAAGAGAGGAAGAGAAACATCAATGTGTGGTTGCCCCTCACACGCTCCCCATTGGGGACCTGGCCCATAACCCAGGCATGTGCCCTAACTGGGATTGAACCAGCAACCCTTTGGTTCACAGACTGCACTTAATCCACTGAGCTACAACAGTCAGGGCATGATGAGGTCTTTTTAATGGATGACTTAGTGAATGGTAAATAGTGATATTAGATATTTCTGAGAATTAAGTATTCTCTTCCACGATCATGTTGGGATTTCCAGCAAATACTGAAGTAAGTTCTTGATAAAAGCCAACATCTTACTTTTTTCCTCAGTAAAAATATTTAATACTATCTGAAAGCTACTCTGCTGTCCACATGCAAACATTTAATAGTTTTGTCTTCTGCCTGGGTCTGAATTAAAGATATGACACAAAAGTCCTGAGTAGATCAGTTGGTTAGAGTGCCATCCCAATATGCCAAGGATGTGGGTTCAATCCCAGGTCAGAGCACATACAAGAATCAACCAATGAATGCATAAATAGGTGGAACAGATTGATGTTTCTCTCACTTTCTCTCTAAAAAATTAATAAATTAATTTTTAAAAAGACACAAAGTAAATTTTGCCACAATAAGTGATTACAAGCCAAATTAAAACACAAAATATTTTTTTAAAAGGTTTTTTTTTAAAAAAAAAATATTTATTTATTTATTTTTAGAGGGGAAAGGAAGGAGAGAGGAAGAGAAACATCAATGTATGGTTGCTTCTCGTGCATCCCTTGCTGGGAAATGGCCTGCAACCCAAGCATGTGCCCTGACTGGGAATTGAACCGCGATTGTCTGGTTCGCAGGCCCGCGCTCAATCCACTGAGCTACACCAGCCAGGGCCTAAAACACAAAATATTTAATGAGTGCCCATGTATCCTAAACACTTACCTACAAATTTTCATTTCCCTACATCCCATCTTTTAACTACATGTAAATACTGTCTCTAATCTACTAAAACATGCTGAATTGCAACTAAAAATTTCTAATCCTGCTTCTTTTAACACAAGGGCAAAATTTAAGCATGAACTTGTAATTCCACAGCCCACCCTCTTTTTTTCACATTACTCTGATAATAACTAAAATATGCAGTGCACTTTATAATTTAGAATTCTTTCATAGGTGGTATCTAATTTAACCCATATAACATATCATAACATTCATCTGAAATATGGGGAAACTGTGGTTTTCTGGCTGGTTGTTACTCATCAAAGATACCATGACCAGTAATAGCAGTCAAAAATTAAACCTAGTCATCATGACCAATATAGGTCTAAGGAAATTACTATAAGGATTACTGGCAGAAGGGGTAGTCCAGTGAGGTAACACAAAATGTTAGGCTCCTTGCCCTTTCAAGAGTTGAAAAATTAGCTGGAGCCATTATGTAGAAAGGTAAATTGCATACCAATATATGCTGATAGGCCTGTGTTTTCAGGCCAACAAAATTATTACAGGAATAAGTATAAAAGTTCAAACAATATTTAATATCTAGAGATATACCAGAGAGTGCACAGTGGCACCAGCTTTGCCTCGTTTTAGGAAATCAGTCTTGGCTCACTCACTTGTTCTCTGTCTGACCATCTGAGTTCAAGCTACCCCCAGTCTACACAGGAGAGGGGAAAAGGGGAAGCAGAGTTTGCCACTCTAAAATAACACCTTTTTGAAATATTATTTTAAGCTGCTTATTTTTAAGAAGCAAAAGGCTTAGAAAGAACCTTTGAACCGCTCTCTTAGCAGCCTAAAGGAATGCAGATAGAAAACCTGCTTTAAAGGAACCATCACCTTAGCATAAGATAATACAAGTGTGGCAGAGAAGATCCTGCAAAGTCTGGAGACTCCCCATTGTTTCTGGCTGGTATGAAAAGAATTTATTTACTTATTGCATGCTTGCTTTTTCTATTTACCTCTAAATTGCCTACTTTTCCTTTGAAGTCCCAGATCCCTGCCTCCCTCTCAACTGCCCAATTTGTCCTCGGGTCTCATATTCTTACAGAGCCTCCATGTGTACATACCTAATAAATCTGGTTATTTTCTCTTTTGAATCTGTTTCATTTCAATTTGATTTTAAACCAGCCAGAAGTACTCAGAGGGGCAGAGGAAAATTATTTTTCCTCACCCACACAGGTGAGGAAAAAGTGTGGTTTATACTTTCACCCACACTTTTACCATGACCCAGATCCCTGAAAGCATTTTTATAAAAGCACATCATGTTGTGAATCACATGCACCCTTAACAAAGACTGGGTACCGATCATACCACCAAAATCCAAAAATCAAATCCCCAAATGTATCAAATAGCAGAATTATATCTATACCAGTGGCGCCCAGCCTGTAGCCTGTGGGTATTCATGTGGCCCAACAAAAAATCGTAAATTTACTCAAAACCCTTTTTTTTTGCTCATCAGTTTTCGTTGGTGTTTGTGTATTTAATGTGTGGCCCAAGACAATTCTTCTTCCAGTTTGGCCCAGAGATGCCAAAAGTTTGGACACCCCTGACTATGCCATGATTAAAAATAAAAGTCTGCCCTGGCTTGTGTGGCTCAGTGGATTGAGAACCAGCCTGTGAACCAAAAGGTCAATGGTTCGATTCCCAGTCAGGGCACATGCCTGTGTTGTGGGCCAGGTCCCCAGTTAGGGGTGTGTGAGAGGCAACCACACATTGATGTTTCCCTCCCTTTCTTCCTCCCTTCCTCTCTGTCTAAATACAAATAAATAAAATCTTTAATAGAAAATAATAAAAGTCCTTGCCAAGTCCTACAAAATGAACATAAATATGATTTTAACACAGAAAGAACAACCTACTATTAAGTTATATACAGAACAGATAAAACAGGTAATTCTTGTTTGTCTTTAAATTCTTATGGTAGATACAATAACTAACGTAACAACTACTTTGCTTAATTTCTCAGAAGATAAGCCTTTCTTTTCCATTACCTGGAACACCTAGAAAGTTTAAAATTTTCCTTTTTCATCTAATACATTTCTTTGTAACAAGCAAGAGTATTCAGTCAACACTTTTTTTTTTTAACCAGGCACCTACTTATTACCTGTCAGCCACTGCCAAAACATTGATATTAAAGCTTAGCTCCAAGTAGAAGGTGCTCAAGGTGTGTTCATTGTTATCTCAGCCTAAAACTATTTTCATGAAGTGCTATCTCAATATTTCTCACCTCAGCTCCTCAATGTACTAAAAAAATACCAAATTGGTTAATTTTGATCAAAGCAATACCATCAAGAAATATGTTTAAGAGATCCTCATCTTTTGAAATGCAGTATGCAATGGAAGAAAAGCAAGAGCACTGGAATCAGAAAAATCTGGATTCAAATCCTACCTCTGCAACTCAATAGCTATTTGGACCTTGGGCAAGTTATTGAACCCTTCTCAACTTCCAGATTTTCTCTCCTCTGTGCTATAATCCCAGAACATGAAATTCAGAAGCCCAGTTTCTCCCTCTTCAACCTATTACATACCTACCCTACGAAATCAACCTAAAACATGTCAGCTTTTTAACACAATAATGATACATGTATCACACACACCTCCAACAAATTAAATCTAAGTATTTAGCATGTGATATTTTAAAATACATGAAAGTATAAACCATAAAATATTAAAAAATGGATCTCCACATTGTTCTTAATTTCTTGTCCTTTTATCTGAGATATTTATTCCAAACAGATTTGGGATTGTTATATGGGATTTTTTTCCTTGATAAAATCTGAGATAATTCATTCTTAAAAAAACTACTATAATGGGTTTTGAATCCCTGAATCAACCAGCTCAAACCTGTTACTCTACAGACGAAGGAAATGTGGCATAGAATAATATGCTGAATAAATAAAAACTGTATTTTGAAAGGCTTCATGACAAAGGAAATATTCAATACAGAATATTGAAAGGGTCAAAACTACATAGAATACAATCCTAAGTGAAAAAAATAAGTAAATATAATAAGTATATAATAGTATATAATATTCTAAATACTCTCTTCAGGTTTTGAATTAAATGGAGCACATACATGAAAAACAGTTATGGAAAAAAAAGAAATATGGAGGCACTGAGATTTGGTGACTTGCTCACAATCACACAGCTAATTGGAAACAAAGCCAAGACAAGAAACCCAGTCATCCATACCAGGGTTTTTCCCACTGTACCACATGGCCTCTAGGATACAAAACTAACATTTGTTCAATATCACCTTATTTTACCAGTGTTTGTTTCCTGAAAACTACTCACACAATGAACTTAAACAGTGCTACAGAGTGCACTTTATAATACTGTTACTAGATTAGAGCAGAGATTAAGTTTGAGAATTATCAGCTAACGGTAATCTTCCAGTCTCAAAACAAGGGCACTACGTTGCCACATTCACCTTTGTAACCCTACCACACGGTACAATGACTGGCACAGAGTAGGTGCTCAATAAATGGTTTTGTTTTTACATAAACCATAGCTTTTTTTTCCTGTTAGCACTAGCTATCAGACTTGAATGAGACAAAACAAACAAACAAACAAAAAACCCTACCCCAAAACAATGAAATACATAATTCCACATTTTGGGTCTTTAAGCATTTATAATATAAACAAAGGATTCACTAAACAAATTATGTTTACAACAAATGTAAGGGGAATGTTTCCAGCACTAAAATATTTCAAGCACTATACAAATTAATGGTGCATTAATTTCAAGAATTCTTAACTACTGAAATGAGCATGAATAACCTTTAGCCACCATTACTTTGTCTACACAGCGAGTCATCGAATGTACTAAAAAGCAGTAAAATTACAAGTACAGTACAAGTGGCACTGGACTGGGACCCAGATCCTGGTCCAAACTCTGTTAATAATCAGATATGTAACCTGGGGCAATTCACTTTTTCTTTGAGGCTCAATTAACCTACTCATAAAAACAAAAGAGCTAAACTATTAATCACCAAGGATGTTTCCAGTCTTAATTTTCATATGATTCTTATCCACAAAGATTCTACATTCAGATTTTTTCATTGTGTCAAATTTGATATACTGAATGCTATTTTGCTACATTATTAGATTCAAAAGCTTAGCAGATTTTCATATAATTTTCTTAACCAAATGTCACCCTAATAAATTCAATAAAAAGTTTTTAAAAGGTTAGCACATTTTGTAAAAATATTTAAAGTCTAATAACATATAATTTTTACCATCTCACATTAGAAACAATGGGAGAAAACCAAAGAAGAAATGTGAGCATGCTTTGCCAGTTGGTCTGACATGAACCACACTGGATCTTACAATACAAACCACTAATAAAAAAAATAATAAACCCCCCCAAACCAATGATACATAAATACATGTATGTATATACATATACAACATTGACATATGCTTATACTGATATACATGTATGTGTATTAACTTTAAAACTTCATTTTAATTATAAAGCCAACACTTAAGAAATTCAAACAGTACATGAGGCCACATGTGAAGTGCAAAGTAAAAAGCCTCCCACCTTCTCCATCCTCCATTAAGTTAACTACTGTTAACATTTTTATATATCCTTCAAGAAGTTACCTGAGCAGGCAGGGGAGAGCAATAGGGGAAAAATGGGGACAACTAACTGTAACTGAACAACAAAAAATTCGGGGGGGGGGAGAAGTTAAGAGCGTATACATTATGTGCCTGGGTGTATACATACATATTTTAAACCTAAATTTTCGCCACTTCTTGAATGATGAGAAAAAATGTCTCAAGCACCGGCTTCATAAGCATGATAAAAATACTGAAAGTAGTAGCAGAGTTGTATGGCGCAAAGTGGTATATGCTTCAGAAACGTGCTTTGAACGGAATGTAGTTAATTTTCCTGCTAGGAGGCGGCTCAAGTGTAGCAGTTGCAGAGAAAATGTGGTTAGCAAGGAGGGAGGCAACCTGGGTTCTAATTTAGGTAGTCGAGTAGCCTTAGGCAAGCCATGAAACCTTCCTGTGCCTTAGTTACTATTTTTTGTAAACGGTTGGACTAAGATCCCTTCCAACTCTAAAATGTTATAATTCTAAGATGGCCGTCTGTAACTGTTCTCTTGAACTGGTTGTAACAACGTTAAGTAAAAAAAAGAGAAATTACTATAGAGACCTCCAGTCTTACCAAAGTAAGTAATTTCTATGCATCGTTAACAATCAAGGTATAGTTGTTACAGAACTAGCGACACGATTATTTTTGAAAGAAAAGTAGATTATTAAATCAGATAGGTTTTTACAAAGCTTTGATTGACGGTTTCCTTTTTTTTTTGAGGAGGAGGAGGAGGGCCATGGCTTAGTTTCAGTAATAACCAACCACCCCGCCCGAAAAGAAAACAATTACGTGTATTTCGGACTTAAAATAATGGAACTGAAAGTTAGACTGAATTTTGTTTCACTTACAGAATATGCTGGGAAGATGACTAGGGCAGCAAAGGTTGGAAAGAATTACTAGCTAATTTCCTCTTCTGGAAGCTCTTTGGCTCCCATTCTTTCTGTTTCACACGCCCTCCTCGCCCACACTCCACCCAGCTCCACACATGCCACAGGCATCAGATGGGGGTGTCGGAGGGGTCCCTTTGATCCCTAAAAAAAGTTCTTTGACTCGATTTGCTTTAGAGGTCATGGGGTTCAGGCTGGCACCCACTCGCCCACGCCTTCCTACGACGGTCCCGGAAACCTGGGCCAAAAGCCCCGACCTGCCATCCCCGGCGGGCAAAGGCGGCCTTCCCGCCTTCCCCCGTAACGCGGGGCCCGACGGGGGGAGGGGAGGGGAGAAAAGAAAAGGGGAGGAGAACGAGAAGGAAGCCCGTGCGGGCAGTACCCACCGTGCCAGGAGAGCCGGCCCGGATCACCCGCGGCGCCCCGCGCGGTCTCGAGGGGAGGGTCCTGGAGGAGGGGCGGCCCAAGTCCCGATCTCGAAATGCCAACTCTACTGGGCGGACGACCGGGCCTAAAAGGAAACGGAAGTCCCTTCTTCTCCCTCACTTGCACCCTCCAGACCATCCATACCCCGGAGGAATCCCGAGGGACTCGGGGGAGGGGGGGGGGTGCCTCAAAGTGGCACCGAACACAGTCTGCCCGTCTCACCTCTCCGGTCCAGCCACAGGGGCCCCTGCAGTCTTCTTCCCGCCACCCCCGCCCTGGAGGCCAGCCTCCCGCCCTGCAAACCCCTCCTCCTTCCCCCTCCGCCATTTTCGAACTTACCCCTAGGGCCCGGGCGTCCCTCGCAGAGCGCCCCGTCCACCCAGTGCGCCGCGGTGGTCCTGCCACTTCCTAGGGCGGGAAGGGGACAGCCAGGACAAATGAAGCCCTCTCCCCACCCCCCACCCCCCAAGTTCGAAACCCGAACCTGGCGAGCGGGCGCGCCTGCGCGGTGCGCACAGCGCAGTCTCCGCCCCCAGCTCAAGTGTTTCCTCTTTCAGCTTGGAGGTGTTTTTTTTCCCACGGTTTTTACTTGCTGGTTTTTGAGGCCGAGCAGTAGGGAAATAGAAGTTGGAGGATGAAAAGAGAGCGAACCTGATGAGCTCTTATTGTAGACCAGGCACTGTGGGAGCCATATAACGTGTTCTTTGTTGTAATTTTAACAACCATGTAAGGTAGACACTTTCTTATTAAACCCATTTTACAGAGAAAATTGAGGGCCGGAAAGGATAACTACCCCAGTAGCACGCAGGCAATAAACGAGACAACTAAGATTGCAATATGCTTTGTGTCCAAGAAGGGAAGGATGAAAGGAAAAAGAAAGGAGGACAATTAGTGGGAGCACGAAGGGGATTGGGAACATGAAGGGAAACATGAAGGCCCTGGCTGGTGTAGCTCAGTGGATTGAGCACGGACCTGTGAACCAAAGAGCTGCCAGTTGGATTCCCAGTCAGGGTACATGCCTGGGGTTGCTGGGCAGGTCCCCAGTTAGGGACATACGAGGAGCAACCACACACTGATGTTTTTCTCCCTCTCTTTCTCCTTTCCCTCTAAATAAATAAATAAATAAATAAAATCTTTTAAAAAATGAATGAACCCTGGCTGGTGTGGTGCAGTGGATAGAGTGCAGGCCTTCGAATCAAAGGATCGAAGTTCAATTCTCAGTCAGGGCACATGCCTGGGTTGCAGGCCAGGTCTCAGCAGGTGATGCAGGAGAGGCAACCATACACTGGTATTTCTCTCCCTCTCTTCTTTCCTTCTCCTCTAGAGATAAATAAATAAAATCTTTAAAATTTTTTCAAAAATGAATGAGCACGGAAAGCATAAAGAAGGGAAGCAAAGGAAATCTGTATACATAAAATGCTGATTATATCCTAGATTTATTTATATATACGTATGCTGTAGAATTGTGAGACCAAAAGATTAATTATGTTTCAGAAACTTGGGGTCCCTTAGAGGCTAGTGTAGTGAGATGAAAGATTTTGAATGAGAAGTATTCATTTCATGGGGAAGATCTTAAGTATCACCTGCATCTTTAAATGATGCTGCCCGTCATGAAAAGGGAAATTGGATTGAATAAAGACTTCTTTTTGGTTCTTAGGCATTTGCTAAGATAGTATCTCCTCTGATCCTCTCCCACTGTCATGGCTCTGGGAATCTCACATCTGACTTACTATAATAATAGTAATTGCAAGCAAATACTTATCTCATTTAATTCTCACAGCAACCTTATAAAATATGCAACTATCATTATTCCCATTTTCCAGTTGAAGATGCTGAGGGTTTGAAAGAAAGTGAAGGGATTAGCCAAAAAAACATATGTGCATAACCCATAAACACAGACAACAGTGTGGTGATGGCCAGAGAGAGGGGCATGAGATCTGGGTGGAAGCCGCCAAAGGGGGGGAAATGGGGACAGCTGTAATAATGTCAACAAAAAACAATAAAGAAAAATAAAGATATTGAGGTTTAGAGAGGTTAGGTAACTTGCACAAAGTCACCCTGCTAGTATGTGTGGGAGCAGAAACTGATTCAAACCTAGAGCTGTCTGATTATAGACATATCCAATCATTACTCTGTCTTCTAACATTACTTCTATACCTAGTCTACTCCCCCGCAATCCAGTCTGCACAAGGCCATTTGAGTTAAACTGTTCAATATGGCCTCCAGGATAATGGTAAAACTACTTGACTTCGTGTTCACTGTCTCCTTGGTCATCTTACCTATCATCAAACAAAATGGAAGTATTTACTGTGCACCAGCCCATTCCCAGCTTTCCTGCCTCTTCTATTAATTTGCTCAAACTGTTCCTTATTCGAGGTGAAAAGATTGCCCCTACACAAAGCCTTCTCAGATTTCCTTAGCTGAAGGTCATATGTTCCTCCTCTGAACCCTCTTGGCAGTTGAATTATGGTTAAATGTATATAACATAAAATTTATCATTTTAACTGTTTTTAAGTGTAGAGTTCAGTGGCATTATGTACATTAACCACCCACCTCCAGAACTTTTTCATCTTACTTAGCACTTGAATTTGTATCTTTGTTATGGAGCACAGTGCTTTCTGCCTACAGTGTAGCTACTGTGTACAAGCTTTATCTCATCTATGTTGTAAGATAATTTGTGGCAAGATCTATATCTAACCCATTTTTGTAATTCCTACAAAACACCTGGAATCATCTTTAACTGCGCTCTTCTATCCCACATCCAACCCATGAGCAAATCCTGCCATCTCAATTTTCAAAATATAGCCAGAATATCAACAACTCTCATCAACACTACTATACCTGTAGTTCACTCTCTCATGGACTGTAAAAGCTTCTTCACCAGTTTCCCAGTTTACCTTCTTGCCCCTTTCCAGTCTATTCACACAGAAGCCAGAGTTATCCTAATAAGTCAGATCATATCAAATATCAGCTCAAATCCCTTCAATGACTCCCTATTTCACTCAAAGTAAGAGGAACAGATTTACCACAGCTTTTATAGACTGTTGTAAGCCAGTCTACAAAGGCCCTTGTAGCCAGCCACCAAGATGATCTACAGTGATCTTTACCACTTGCTTTTCATACCTTTGGGTAGTTATCTTCTACGATAGGTCAGAGCTGACCTGTGTAACCAGTAGAATATAGTGAAAGTGATGGTGTGTGACTTAAAAGTCTAGGTCATAAAAGGCATTGTGGTTTTTGCCTTGCTCTCTGTTTGATTTGTTGCTCTGGGGGAAGCCAAATGTCATGTCATGAGGATACTCACACAGCATGTGAAAAGGCCCACACAGGGAAAAACTGGGTCCTGCCCTTCTCCATATCTTCTTCTCCCCCACCCACAATAAATGTCAACTTGCCAACCATGTGAGTGAATCACCTTGGAAGAAAATTCTTCAGGCCCAGACTTCAGACAACTGCAACCTCTTGAGATTCAGAGCCTGAACCACCCAGCCAAGACACTCTTTAATTCCTGGGTATTGTTGCTTAAAATTTTAGGGCAATATCTTACCTAGCATTAGATAACTGATACAAAGATCCTACATAATAGGCATTCTTCTGTCCTTTCTGTCCTTATCTCTTACTACTTTTTCTCCTTGTTCCTTTGGCTTCCCTGCCTCTAGGTCTTTGCAGTTGCTGTTTACTCTCCCTGGAACACTTCCCCCACATACCTCTTTTACCTCCTTCAAAACTTTGTTTGTCACCTTTCAATAAGGCCTACCATGATCAATCTATTTAAAATTTCAACTTCCCGAGACTTCCGCCAAGATGGAGGCATAGGTGGAAACACTGTGCCTTCTCCCACAACCAAGTTTGAATACAACAAAGGTTTGGAGAAACAAAGACACAACCAAAAGACAGAAAATTGAATTATACGGAAGTCGGACTACATCTAACCGTTCACCTTATACGGAAGTCGGACTACATCTAACCGTTCACCGGGGACGGTAAGAGGGGCGGAGCCAGCAGCGAGCAGGGTCGGGCAGGACAGGGCCCCCGACCCAGGCGCGCAGGCAGACGGGAACCAGTTGGGGTGCGGGGCAGACCGCGGGTGCATATTCGCGCACAGTGAGACAGACCACGCAGGCCCCAGGGGGCGAGGGCTGACGGCGGTGGCACACTCGCGTGCAGTGGGACGAAACAGGTGGGCCCGGTGACGGCAGCAACTGCGGCACCAGTGAGGGCCGTGGCGGCAGGCGGCGGACAGGACGCCATAGTCCCTCTTTGACCCCGCCCCCACATACAGCGTCACAACCCAGCGACTTAGTTGCCCTGCAAGACCAGTGAGAGCCATTGTCCCTCTTTGACCCCGCCCCCACCTACAACGTCACAACCCAGCGACTGAGTTGCCCTGTTCTAGTGAACACTTTAGGGCTCTGATACTGCTATGGAACAGGCACAAACAACCCGAAAGATGGCACAAGAAGAACTCAAAGTCCCAGAGCCAATAACTCTAAGCGACCAAGAAATTGCCAGCCTCTCAGAAGCACAATTCAGGATACTATTACTCAGGATGCTCACAGAACTGGTTGATTATAGTCACAAATTAGAGGAACAAAGTTACAAATTAGAGGAACGTGTGAGGGCTGGACTGATTGAAATGAAGGGAGATGCACAGGAAACCAATAGTGATGGAAAGGAAACTGGGACTCAAATCAATGGAATGGACCAGAAGGAAGAACAAAACATCCCACCAGAAAGGAATGAAGAAATGAGAATTCAAAAAAATGAGGAGAGGCTTAGGAACCTCCAGGACATCTTTAAACGTTCCAACATCCGGATTATAGGGGTACCAGAAGGGGGAAAGAAACAGCCACGAGTGGAAAACTTATTTGAACAAATAATAAAGGAGAACTTCCCCAGTCTGGCAAAGGAAATAGACTTCCAGGAAATCCAGGAAGCTCAGAGAGTGCCAAAGAAGTTGGACCCAAGAAGGAACACACCAAGGCACATCATAATTACATTAGCCAAGACTAAAATGAAGGAGAGAATCCTAGAAGCAGCAAGGGATAAGGGGACAGTCACCTACAAAGGAGTACCCATCAGACTGTCAGTGGATTTCTCAAAAGAGACCTTACAGGCAAGAAGAGGCTGGAAAGAAGTATTCCAAGTCATGAAATCCAAAGACCTACAGCCAAGATTGCTTTATCCAGCAAAACTTTCATTTAGAATGGAAGGACAGATAAAGTGCTTCTCAGATAAGGTCAAGTTCAAGGAGTTCATCATCACCAAGCCCTTATTATATGAAATGTTAAAGGGACTTATATAAGAAAAAGAAGATGAAAAATATGAACAGTGTAAGGACAGCAAACACACAGTTATTAACAACCACACCTAAAACAAAAGCAAACCAAGAAGACAGCTAGATCAGGAGTGGAACCATAGAAATGAAGAACACATGGAGGGTTAGAAACAGGGGGGTGGGAGGGGGAGAAGAGGGGAGAAGGCACAGAAAATAGCATAGATGGTAGGCAGAAAATAGATAGGGGGGAGGGCGAGAATAGTGGGAGAAATATAGAATCCAAAGAACTTGAGACACGTGGTTATAAACTAAGGGGGGGAGAATGGTGGGGGAGGGAGGGTGTGGGTGGAGGGGATTCAAGGGGGGGAATAGAACAACTGTAATGGTATAATCAATAAAATATATTAAAAAAAATAAAATAAAATTTCAACTTCCCCTCCTATCACTCCCAGTCATCTTTCCCTGCTGTCCTTTTTCATCTTCCACAACATCTATCATATTCTAAAATACTGCATGGTCCTCTAATTTATTATGTTTATCTATTGTGTATCTCCTCCCTCTCACTACTGCTAGAATATAAGTTCCAGGAGAACAGGAATCTTTTTGTTCAATGACCTATTCCAAGTGCTTTAAACAGTGTTTGGCACAATGTAGATACCCAAAAGATATTTATTGAGTGTGCGAATAAAAATTGCATAAGAACTCCAGACCCTCAGTAAACACTTGTTGGGTACATTGTCGGTTGGGAGATGCGGACAGCAAAGGCAGGTATACCTGAGATAGGGTGTTTAGGTTTTAAATGTAGGAACACAAAGAGGTATAAACTTAAAAGAACACAATCTACGGAGAGGCTACTCTTACCTGTACAAGGATTTCTTGTAACTGTTTTTGATTGAGAAGAAGGAATATTGAGAGAGGGAAAGAACAGATATATTAACTTGAACCATATGAAATTGCCAATGGTCCATCATTGTCGAATGTCCCAAGCAGCAATTTAGTGTGGGTCAACCTAATATGAGAAAGGAAAACTGATGGCATAAAAACTCAAAAGAAATGAGAAAGAAATGAGATCAAGCCTAAATAGTGGCATTAGCCTTGAAAAGAAAAAAGGACACATCGTCAGAGGCCAAAAGGCATGCAATGTAGATAAGTAGAAATTTTGAGGGGGGTCACCATACCTCAATGGCAACTGGATTCTTTGGAAAGTAAAATGTGTAATTATGTGCTGAGAGGAACAGCAGAATTTTAGCATTAGAATACTTTTCTTTTGCAAAAGCAGTTATAAGTGAAAGCCCAAATAAATAAAATAGATAAAGAGCAGAGTCGCTCTGAGTGAAGGAAGGTGGGGTAAGTCCTGATTTCCACACCTTGTCTTTGGAACCATAAGCCTGCAAAAATCCTACACTCCAACAACAATATCAAGGTCAGGATATTGTCATGGTGTGTCTGAAGTAAGGTAGAGGTGAAATCTACTGGAGTTGAGGTCCAGGAGTGAGGCTAGCATGTTGGAGGGGTCATTACAAAGGATGATAGTGGGATGTGTGTTTAGAGAGGAAGACTGAACGAAAAGCCACAGATGTCAATGAGTGTGAGGGAGTGTCTTGAATGTAGATAGATAATAATAGTTAGCAATTACTGACACTGTCTTAAGTGCTTGGCAAACTTGATCTCTCATAGTCCTTTTAGTAACCTGTGAACTGAGTGTTATTTTTATTCTTGTCTTGACTCAGAATCTAGAATGGTGCCTGGCATATAGTAGGTCCTTGAGCCAGATCTAACTCTGCAATGGCTTCTCACTTTGTGGAGGCAGGCACAGTGCACTGAGGAAGCCCAGAGAAGGGTTTCAGACTGTGAGGAGGGTGTATTAGAACAAGTTCCACCAAGACTTCAGTCTTAAAGGACAACCAAGAGTTAGCTAGGTGAAGCAGTGGGAACAAGGCATTTTAAGCACACATGTCATTATGTACTAACTAATGGAAATGAAACAAAACAGCATGCATTTGGGAAATGGAAGTTAATGTCTTGTGGCTGAAGTGTAGCTGCTAATATTTATTGAATGTTTTTGTGTTCATACTATGTTGAATGCATTTTATAGATGATCACACTTAATCATCATATCACCCCAAGGATAAGAAAACTGGGGATAGGAGGATACAAGATGATCGCAGAGTAGGTGGAAGTTCCAAACAATGATTATAAGAATGCTCAAAGAGGACTTCCACCAAGATGGAGGCATAGGTGGAAACCCTGTGCCTTCTCCCACAACCAAGTTTGAATACAAAAAAGGTTTAGTGAACAAAGACGCAGCCAAAGAACAGAAAACTTAACTACACGGAAGTCGAACAACAAAGAACCGTTCAACCGGGACGGTAAGAGAGGCGGAGCCAGCAGCAGAGCAGAGTTGGGGAGGAAGGATCCCCCGACCCAGGCGACCCAGGCGCAAGGGCAGCCGGGGTAGCATCGCGGACCCAGTGAGGGTACGGGGCAGGCTGAGCTCAGTCACACATTCGCGCAAAGATAAACCAGCAGAGGTGTGAACAGCGAGATGGACAGCGAGGCCCCAGCAGCGGGAGGAGGCAGAGGGGACCACCATTGATTTCCTTTGACCCCGCCCCCACATGCAGCATCACAACCCAGTGACTGAGTTTCCCCGCCCTGGTGAACACCTAGGGCTCCACTCCTCATACATAACAGGCACAAACAGATCAAAACATTATGGCTCAAGGAGAACTCAAAGTCCCAGAGCAAATAACTCTAAGCGACCGAGAAATAGCGAGCCTCTCAGATGCACAGTTCAAAATACTGGTGATCAGGATGCTCACAGAACTGGTTGATTATAGTCACAAATTAGAGGAATATATGAAGGCTAAACTAATTGAAATGAAGGGAAATGCAGAGGAAACCAATAGTGATGGAAAGGGAACTGGGACTCAAATCAATGCAGTGACCAGAAGGAAGAACGAAACATCCAACCAGAAAAGAATAAAGAAATAAGAATTCAAAAAAATGAGGAGAGGCTTAGGAACCTCCAGGACATCTTTAAATGTTCCAACATCCGAATTATAGGGGTACCAGAAGGGAAAAAGAAACAGCCACGAGTGGAAAACATATATGAACAAATAATAAAGGAGAATTTCTCCAGTCTGGCAAAGGAAATAGACTTCCAGGAAATCCAGGAAGCTCAGAGAGTTCCAAAGAAGATGGACCCAAGAAGGAACACACCAAGGCACATCATCATTACATTGCCCAAGATGAAAATGAAGAAGAGAATCCTAGAAGCAGCAAGAGATAAGGGGACAGTCACCTACAAAGGAGTACCCATCAGACTGTCAGCGGATTTCTCAAAAGAGACTTTACGGGCAAGAAGGGACTGAAAGAAATATTCCAAGTCATGAAATCCAAAGACCTACAGCCAAGATTTCTTTATCCAGCAAAACTTTCATTTAGAATGGAAGGACAGATAAAGTGCTTCTCAGGTAAGATCAAATTCAAGGAGTTCATCATCACCAAGCCCTTATTATATGAAATGTTAAAGGGATTTATATAAGAAAAAGAAGATGAAAAATACTAGCAGTGAAAGGACAGCAAACTCACAGTTATTAACAACCACACCCAAAACAAAAGCAAACCAAGAGGACAGCTAGATTAGGAGTGGAACCATAGAAATGAAGAACACATGGAGAGTTAGCAACAGGGGAGTGGGAGGAGGAGAAGCGGGGAGAAGGTACAGAAAATAGCATAGACAATAGAAAATAGATAGGGGAGAGGGCAAGAATAGTAGAGGAAATATAGAATCTAAAGAACTTGAGACATGTTGTCATAAACTAAAGGGGGAGAATGGTGGGGAAGGGGGTGTACAGGGTGGAGGAGAATGAAGGGGGAATAGAACAACAATTGTAATGGTATAATCAATAAAATATATTTTTAAAAAGAATGCTCAAAGAACTTAATGACAACTTCAACAACACAAATAAAGGACATATAAACTGTAAAAAAGAGCCAGTCAGAAATAAAGAATACAGGGGATCCGAGAGGGCAGTTGAGCAGAGGGAATGTATACTCACTACCTTCCCAGACCAATCTGGAATCACAACTAAAATATAGGATAATCAACCTAAATAACCAACTGAAGGGTCGGGGCCCAGAGGCTTCCGCCTGTGCCCAGTGACAAGGGCATCTGCCACAGAGGACTCATTGGGACCCTGGCACCTGTGAGTAGAGACAAAAGCGGCAGCGGCAGGGCCAGCTGCCCTTGGGAGCCAAACACCCCAGAGTAAAGTCAAAAGCAGCAGCGGTGGGACCAGTAGCCATTGGCTGGCAAGTAAAGACCTCGGAGCTGCTGCTGCCGCAGCTTCCAGGGCCCAGAGGCTTCTGTCTATGGCCAGCGTTGGGGCATCTGCCACAGAGGACTCATCTGGAGCCCAGCACCTGTGAGTAAAGACAAAAGTGGCAGCTGCAGGGCCGGCTGCCCTCGGCTAGCCCGTAACGCCTCGGAGCTTCAACTGCCGCTGCCGCATTAGGGGTGTAGAGGCTTCTGTCTGCGGCCAGTGCCATGGAGAACTCATCGGGAGCCCAGCACCCAGTGGAGCATTGGGCCGGCTGTGGGGTCCTTGGAAGAGCTGACTCCCTTCCTCACCATCTAGGCAGGGCTGGGGGGCAGAGACCTGTCTGCCTACGTGTACAGGGAGAGTGGCAAGGAAAGAGGGCCATGTTCAGTTGTGATCTCTGTGGTCGCCAGCCCACCAGCCTGCCAGCCCAGGAAATTTGAGAGGAGCACTGTCCTAACCAGTCAGGTTGGGGATTGGGCTGGACTGGGAGGCATGCTTTCTGGAGAAGTTCTTACTGGAAAGTGGACTGAGGTGTTCTCCTGTGAAGGCAGCTTGACTTGCTTCTCACCCAGCCACAGGACTGGGAAGGACCAGTACCAGATCCTGTGGGACTCAGGCAGCCTGTCGGGTGGGTGGGCGCCCGCACCCCAGTCTGGTAGCCTGGCTGGCGGGAGGGTGTGTGCCTGGGCCTACAACCCACCCACAGAGGGGCCCTGCTGAAACAAGAAAAACCAGATTGGACAGTTTGAAACCAACAATGGAGGAGGGTTTTTCTTTTAACTTTTTTCTAACTTTATGTAAACTTATTTTTTTACTTTTTTAAAACTTTTTTTCAGTAATAGTATAAATTTTTAACTTTATTGTTGCTGTATCTTTCAGTACTCTGTTCCTCTCCTTTCTTTTTTCCTGTTTTAGTCCTTCTTCCTTTCACCCCAAACTTAATGCTTTTTCCTCACTTCTCTTGCCCTTTTTTTGTGTTTGTTTGTTTGTTTGTTGCTTTCTATACAACTGTAAATACTTCACAACACATCTCTCGGGTCTTAGCCCACTTTACAGGTTCCTGAATTCTATTACTGTAGTGATTAACTCTACTTGCTCACATACTACGTCTATTTACTATCCTTACTCTCACCTTACCTCAAAATCTGACCACCCGCAACCTCACTGCTTTCTAGATACAACTCACAAGCCTTCCCTCCCCAACAAGACACTTATCCTTGGTCTATCCTTTCTTAAAAGTGGCAAATTGGGTTGAAGATTACAGTTAACACTATATAGAGCCTAAAGATCTTCGATCTCTTCTCTACCGGCTGTGACTGTAAATATCATAAAGTACTCTCCTGCTGTCATAAACCATTTTGCCTCCCCCTCCAACTGATCACACACACAAAAAGAAAGGAGTAGGTGGAAGCAGAGAACATCAAGATACCTGCAGGAGACTGCACCACTGAATTTCACAGGTATTCTACCACAGAAGTTCATACCATAAACCTAGGGAGTCAGAACAGATCAATTTAAGAAGTTGAAGCTAAAAAGAAGAGTCTCATAAGCAATGGGAAGACAAAGAAACAATGCCCAAATGAAAGAAAAGGTGGAAGTCTCAGAAATAATGTCAGATGAAGGAGAAGCAAGTCAGCTATCAGATATTGAATTCAAAGCACTAGTTATCAGGAAACTCAAAGAGCTAACGATGAGCTACCAGAAACTAGAGGGGAGCTACCAGAAACGAGAGGGGAGCTACAATGAGCTCTCCGTAAACTATATCAACACGAAAAAGGAAATAGAAACTATCAGCAAAGGCCAAGAGGAAATGAAGAATACAACTTCAGAACTGAAGAACACAGTAGAAGGAATGAAAAGCAGGATCGATGAGGCAGAAGATCAGATCAGCGAGTTGGAGGACACAGCAGAAAGAATCTCCCAGAAAGAGCAAGAAAGGGAAAAGAGGCTCAAAAAGAATGCAGAGGGACTAAGAGAAATGCAAGATAATATGAAACGTAATAATATCCTAATAATAGGAATACCAGAAGGAGAAGAAGAAGAACAAGGGATAGAAAACCTATTTGAAAGAGTAATGATGGAAAATATTCCTACTCTGATGAGAGAAAAAGTTACATGAATCCAGGAATCACAGAGAGTCCCACTCAAGAGGAACCCAAAGAGGCCCACTTCAAGACACATCATACTTAAAATGGCAAAATTCCCAAACAAAGAGAGAATCTTAAATGCAGCAAGGGAGAAAAAGGAAGTAACATACAAGGGAGCCCCAATAAGGTTAGCTACTGACTTCTCAATGGAAACATTCCAAGCAAGAAGAGAATGGCAAGAAATATTTCAAGTAATGAGAACCAGAGGCCTATAACCAAGGCTACTTTACCCAGCAAGGCTATCAATCAACATAGAAGGCCAAATAAAGAGCTTCCAAAACAAAAGAAGTCTAAAAGAATATGCCTCCACCACATGAGCTCTACAAGAAATACTAAAAGGGCTGCTTTAAGGAAAGGAAGTTAAAGAGAGAGACAGAGAGGAACTGTGGTACAAAAATGGCAATGAATAAGTACCTATCATTAATAACCTGAAATGTAAATGGATTAAATGCTCCAATCAAAAGACATAGAATAGCTGAATGGATAAGAAAGCATGACCCACACATATGCTGCCTACAGGAGGCTCAACTCAGGACAACAGACCATCACAGACTAAAAGTGAAAGACTGGAGACAAATTTTCCAAGCAAATGGTCAAGAAAAAAAAGCCGGGGTAGCAATTCTAATATCAGACAAAATAGAATTCAAAAAAAGGGCCATAAAGAGAGACCCAGAAGGTCACTTCATAATACTCAAGGGAAGAATCCACCAAGAAGATATTAACATCATAAATATATATGCAACCAACATAGGAGCACCCAAATATATAAGAAAAATCCTAGAAGACTTCAAGAAGGATATTGACAGCAACACAATTATAGTAGGGGATTTTAACACCCCACTGTCAAAAATGGACAGATCTTCCAAACAAAATATCAACAAAGATATTGTAGCATTAAATGACACCCTAGGTGAAATGACCCTAATTAATATATATACAGAGCCCTCCATCCCAAAGAAGCTAAATACACATTCTTTTCAAATGCACATGGAACATTTTCAAAGATAGACCACATGATAGGACACGAAACGAGCCTCAACAAATTCAAGAAAATGGAAATCATACCAAGCATTTTCTCCAATCACAAGGGACTGAAATTAGAAACCAACCCCACAGGAAAAAACCCAAAACACCCAAAATCATGGAGATTGAATGGTATGCTATTAAACAATGGATGGGTCAAGATTGAAATTAGGGAAGAAATTAAAAAGTTTATGGAAACAAATGAAAATGAACTCACAACAACCCTAAACTTATGGGACAAAGCGAAGGCAGTCCTGAGAGGAAAGTTCATAGCAATACAGGCTTACCTAAAGAAAATAGAAACATTTCAAACAAACAACCTAACCTGATCCCTGCAAGAACTGGAAGAACAACAACAAAGACAGCCAAGAGCAAGTAGAAGGAAGGAAATGACCAAGATCAGAACAGAATTAAATGACATAGAGACTAAAAGCACAATTCTAAGGATCAATGAATCCAAGAGTTGGTTTTTTGAAAAGAAACAAAATAGACAAGCCTTTAAGTAGGCTCATGAAGAAAAGAAGAGAGAGGACACAAATAAACACAATCAGAAATGAAAGAGGAGAGATTACAACGGATACCACAGAAATAGAAGGGATTGTAAGAAATTACTATGAAGAACTGTTTGGGAAGAAATTTGAAAACTTAGGTGAAATGGACAAATTTCTAGAAAAATATGATCTTCCAAAACTCAATGAAGAAGAAGTAGAAAGCCTGAACAGACCAATAACAGCAGATGAAATTGAAGCAGTAATCAAAAAACTCCCATCACACAAAAGCCCTGGACCAGATGGTTTCACAGGAGAATTCTACAAAGCATTTAAGGAAGAGCTAACCCCCATTCTTCACAGACTATTCCAAAAAATCCAAAATGACGGGAAAATCCCAAACTCTTTTTATGAAGCCAGCATCATCCTAATTCCAAAACCAGATAGAGACACAACAAAGAAAGAAAACTTCAGGCCAATATCGCCGATGAACATAGATGCTAAAATTCTCAACAAAATATTGGCAAATCACATCCAAGAACACATCAAAAAGATCATACACCACGACCAAGTGGGATTCATCCCAGGGATGCAAGGATGGTTCAATATCCGCAACTCAGTAAATGTAATACACCACATAAACAAAAGCAAGGACAAAAACCACATGATCATATCAATAGATGCAGAAAAAGCTTTTGATAAGGTACAACACCCATTTATGATAAAGGTACTCAGCAAAGTGGGAATAGAGGGAGCATTCCTCAATATAATAAAGGCCATATATGAAAGACCTACAGCCAACATCATACTCAATGGTCAAAAACTAAAAGCTCTTCCACTAAGATCAGGAACAAGACAAGGTTGTCCACTTTCACCACTTCTATTTAATATAGTTTTGGAAGTTTTAGCTTCAGCGATTAGGCAAGAAAAGGAAATAAAAGGCATTCAAATTGGAAAGGAGGAAACAAAACTGTCATTGTTCGCAGATGACATGATAGTGTACATGGAAAATCCTATACACTCTACCCAAAAATTGCTCGAACTAATAAATGAATTTGGCAAAACAGTGGGTTACAAAGTCAATATCCAGAAATCAAAGGCATTTTTGTATACCAACAATGAATCAGCAGATGCAGAAATCAAGAAAAAAATCCCATTTGATATAGCAAAAACAAAAATAAAATCTCTGGGAATAATCCTAACCAAGGAGGTAAAAGACCTGTATGCAGAAAACTACACAACACTGAAGAAAGAAATCAAGGAAGACACAAACAAATGGAAACATATACTGTGTTCATGGATTGGAAGAATTAACATCATCAAAATGTCCATACTACCCAAAGCAATCTACAGATTCAATGCAATACCTATTAAAGTACCAATGGCATATTTCACAGACATAGAACAAACACTTCAAAAATTTATATGGAACCATAAACAACCTCGAATTGCAGCTGCAATGTTAAGAAAGAAGAATAAAGTAGGAGGGATCACAATACCTGATATCAAACTGTACTACAAGGCCACTGTAATCAAAACAGCCTGGTACTGGCATAAAAACAGGCACATAGACCAATGGAACAGAATAGAAAACCCAGAAACAAACCCAACTCTCCACAGTCAATTAATATTTGACAAAGGCGGCAGTAACATAAAATGGGGTTAACATAGCCTCTTCCACAAATGGTGTTGGGAGAACTGGACAGCTACCTGCAAAAAAATGAAACTTGAGCACCAACTTACACCGTACACCAAAATAAATTCAAGGTAGATCAAAGACCTAAATATAAGCCATGACACCATTAAAGTCCTAGAGGAGAACATTGGCAGGAAAATCTCAGATATTTCATGCAGCCATATTTTTACTGATATGTCCCCTAGAGCAAGGGTCATAAAGGAAAGAATAAACAAATGGGATCTCATCAAAATAAAAAGCTTCTGCGCGGCCAAAGAAAACAGCATTAAAATAAAAAGACAACTAACTGGATGGGAAAACATATTTGCCAATGATACCTCAGACAAAGGTTTAATCTCCAAAATATACAAAGAACTCACACGACTTCACTCTAAGAAGACAACTAACCCAATTAAAAAATGGAGAAAGGACTTGAACAGACACTTCTCCAAGGAGGATATACAGAACATCCAGAGACACATGAAGAGATGCTCAATATCGCTTGCTATCAGAGAGATGCAAATTAAAACCACAATGAGATACCACTTTACACTGGTGAGAATGGCTATCATAAACAAAGCAATAAACAACAAATGTCGGAGAGGGTGTGGGGGAAAAAGGGACTCTGGTCCACTGTTGGTGGGATTGCAGACTGGTACAACTATTATGGAAAACAGTATGGAATTTTCTCAGAAAACTAAAATTGGACTTGCCTTTTGACCCAGCAATTCCACTGCTAGGACTGTATCCTAAGAACCCTAAAACACCAATCCCAAAGAACCTATGCACCCCAATGTTCATAGCAGCACAATTTACAATAGCGAAGAGTTGGAAGCAACCTAGGTGCCTGTTAGTAAATGAATGGATCAAAAAACTGTGGTACATATACACAATGGAATTTTATGCTGCAGAAAGAAAGAAGGAGCTCCTACCTTTTGCAACATCATGGATGGAACTGGAAAGCATTATGCTGAGTGAAATAAGCCAGGTGTTGAAGGACAAATACCATATGATCTCACCTTTAACAGGAAGCTAAACAACAAAACAAACAAGCAAGCAAGATATAACCAAAGACACTGAAATAGAGAACAGGCTGACAGTGACCAGAGAGGAGAGGGGAGGGAATTTCAGGGTAAATGGGGGAGGGATTTAAAGGAACATATATAAAAGGTACATGGACAACAACTGAGAAGGGTGGAAAAGGGAGGGAGAGGGGAGCACGGGGTGGTGGGAGGGGATGGGAATAACAGACAGAAAACTGTACTTGAAAAATAATTAAATAAAAAATTGGGAAAAAAGAATATACATAAATGGCCAATTAGCACATGAAAAGATGCTCAATGTCAGAAATCATTAGGGAAATGTACAAATCATTAGGGAAATAGGAAAAAAGACAAATACTGAAATGATTCCACTTACATGAGATACTTGGAGTAGTGAAAATGATAGAGGAAACGTGGATGATAGCTGTCAAGGGCTGGGAGGAGGGAGAATGGAGAGTTATTTTTTAAAGGACATACGGCTTCTGTTTCACAAAATGAAAAGTTGCAAACATTATGTATTTAATACCACTGAACTGTACACTTAAAATGATTATGATAGTACATTTTATGTTATGTGTATTTTACCTCTTTTAAAAATGGAAAAAATAAAAATAAAAGACACCGGTTAAAAAAATAAGTAACCAACTGAAGACTAGATGAACAGAAGCTATATAATCAAGGATTGACAGAAGCCAAATCAAAATGGTTAGGAAGGACAGAGCTGTGAGAATGGCTGGCTGCACATCCATAGGTGGCAGTGGAGATTCCAGAAGGATATCTTAGCTAAAACAGTTCCCTGAGAGGTGTGTGGGGTCTCAACCCCATGCCAGGCTGCCCAGCCCTAGAAGAAGTATCCAGAGCCTGGAAGAAGCATCCACATAATATCTGCCTGTGAAAATCAGCAGAGATTCTGTCTGCTAGGGAGAGTCGGGAGTCTACTATAGACAGACACCTTCTTAAAAGGCCAGCAGGAATAACCAAGTGAAGACTAACTGGAGACAAGCATTATAACCAAGGACTTGCACAAGACACCACATCAAGACTGGTAGGAAGTACAGAGGCATGAGAGGGCTGGCTGGGCTACCTAGAGCATTCTGGAGGCATATTTCAACTGCAGGGGGGTCCCCCTGAGAAAGGAGGAGGTCTAAGCCTCAAGCAGGACTCCCCACCTGTAACACAAGAGGTCAAGCCTGGGGATCTTCACTGCTCAATCAGATAAGCTGAAAAAACTACAAGGAGGAGTGGATGGAACAGACATAGCCTTTATTACTCTCATTACAGGGAGCATTGGTGGCAGTGGCAGATGAGCAAAGCAGGACCCCACCTCCCAGAGTCTGAGACTTATTTTAAGGGGTCCCAGACAAAGGAGGCACATGTTCTACCTCAGTGTGTACATGCAGAAAGGACAAAGGTCAAGAGGAAGTCACAGGACAGGAAGCCATTCCCAAAGGGGGATAAGGAGGGAATTACACTCCATTTCTAAAACAATACACATTCCTTCTGGCTGGGGGGCCCTTCAGCCAACCTTCCATTTTGGGGTTGGAAGAGCAATGTCCAGCATGACTCCACACTACCCTAGAGTACCAGACCAGAAAGGGTGCCCATGTAACATCCAGCTGTGAAAAACAGCAGGGTTTCTGTTGGCCAGGGAGAAATGACTGGAGATGCAGCCACCCTTGTAAAGTGCCAACACACAAAATTTTGTTTGCAGTCACTTATCCTGAGCTCCAGTAGAGGGAGGACAGAGGGGACTAGAGCCATGTAAGGAAAGTCTGGGGTTGGTGGCTCTGGGAGAGAGCTGAAGGGTCAGCCACCAGTATTCCTGAGTTCAGTCATCCCTGAGTTCAGTCATCCCCACCCCCCCATACTGCAGAAACCATCTTTCTCAGGCAGAGCACTCTTCTCCATATAGTAATAGCCTGGGGGGAAGCAATAGCCCCATCTGCAGGAATCCCTCTAGCCCCACCCTGTGGAGCTTAAGCCCTGCTGAGGAGTACAGCTGGAGGTTCTTACAGTGACTAAACTTAATAAGCAGCCTGCAGGTAGAGGCATATCTCTGGGTGTTTCCAAATTTTGTTGAACTGTCCCTGGGTTGGTAAAAGCTGGCCTTGGGACACACATTGGTACTTTCCACACCACACACCCAAGTCCAGGAGAGGGAACCACAAGCTGTGGATTGCTGATAGCTTCAAACATGTTGCCCAGGGCAAGTTACAGGCAGCATCTGACATTGGTCTGCATCAGAGTCTTTTCAGATCTGCCTAATCCATAGAAACAAACACAAAGAAGCTGCCAAAATGGGAAAACAAAGAAACAGACCCCAAATGAAAGAACAAGAGAATTCTCCAGAAGAAGAGCTAAATGAAATGGAGGCAAGCAATTTATCAGATATAGAGCTCAAAGTAATGACTATAAGGATGCTCAACAGCATGAAAAAGACACAGAAACCATAAAAAAGGACCAGTCAGAAATAAAAAATGCAATATCAGGAATAAAGGACACTGGAAGGAAAAAACAGTATGTTAGATGAAGCAAGGCATGAATCAGCAATTTGGAAGACAAAGTAGAAAAAAATAGCCAATCAGAGTAGCAAGAAGAAAAAAGGATTTTTAAAATGAGGATAGTTTAAGGCACCTTTGGGGCAGTATGAAGCATAAAAACATTTGCATCATAGAAGTACCAGAAGAAGAAGAGAGAGATCAAGGGATAGAGAACCTATTTGAACAAATAATGACTGAAAACTTCCTTAATCTGGTGAAGGAAAAAGACATAAAAGTCCAGGAAGTTCAGAGAGTCCCAAACAAGGTGAATCCAAAGAGGCTTGCACCAAGATACAACATAGTTAAAATGGCAAAGGTTAAAGACGAAAGAGAATCTTAAAAGCATAAGAGAACGAGTTAGTTGTCTACTAGGTAGCCACAATAAGAGTGTCAGCTGATTTCTCAACAGAAACATTTCAGACCAGAGGGCATTGGCATGAAAAGCAGGGACCTACAACCAAGACTAATCTACCCAGCAAGGCTGTCATTTAAAATGGAAGGAAAAATGAAGAGCTTCCCAGACAAGAAAAAGCTAATGGAATTCATTACCACCAAACCAGTATTACAAGAAATGTTAAGGGATCTTCTTGAGAGAGGAGGAGGAAGTGGTGAAGGAGAGGAAGAAGAAAAAGGGAAAAAGGAGGAGGAAGGAACAGAGCAGCAGAGTTAGAAATAATAAAATGGCAATAAAACTTAGCTATCAATATTCACTTTAAATGTAAATGGTTTAATTCCTCCAGTAAAAAGACAGAAGGTAGCTGAATGGATAAAAGAACAAACCCCATACCTATTCTGTCTACAAGGGAACCACCTCAAAATGAGAGATACACACAGAGTAAGAGTAAAGGTTTGGAAAAAGGTATTCCATGCAAATGGAAATAAAAGAAAACTGGGGTTAGCAATACTTATCCCATACAAAACAGACTTTAAAACAAAGGCTATAGTAAGAGACAAAGAAGGACTCTACATAATGTTAAAGGAAAGATCCAACAAGAGGATACAACCCCTGTAAACATTGATGCACCCAACATAGGAGCACCTAAATATATAAAGCAAATCTTGAACATCAAGGGAGAGATCAACAGTAACACGATCATCGTAGGAGATTTTAATACCCCATTGGCATCAATGGACAGATCTTCCAGACAGAAAATCAACAAAGAAATAGTCACCTTAGATGACACACTAGATCAGATAGATTTAATTGATATCTTCACAGCATTTCATCCCAAAGCAGCCTAATATACAGTCTTTTCAAGTGGATATGGAACATTTTCTAGAATAGGCCACATGTTAGGACACAAAACAAGTCTCAATAAATTTAAGAGTATTGAAATCATATCAAGCATCTTCTCTGACCATAATAGTGTGAAACTAGAAATCAATTACAAGAAAAAAACAACTCAAAAATGCACAAAGACATAGATAATAAATAACATATTACTAAACAATAAATGGGTTAACAATGAGATCAAGGAAGAAACAAAAGATAATGGGGAACAAATAAAAATGAGAACGCAACCCAAAATCTACAAGACATAGCAAAAACAGTCTTCAGAAAATTTATAGCTTATGGGTCTATTGCAAGAAACAAGAAAAAGCTTAAATAAACAATCTAACTTTACACTTAAAAAAACTTAAAAAAAAGAAAATCAAAGTCCCAAGTGAGTAGAAAGAAATAATAAAGATCAGAACAGAAATAAACAAAATAGAATCTAAAAAATCAATGCAGCCCTGACTGGCGTAGCTCAGTGGAATGAGCAAGGGTCTGCGAACCAGAGGATTGTGGTTCGATTCCCAGTCAGGGCACATGCCTGGGTTGCAGGCCAGTTCCTAGCAGGGGACTTATGAGAGGCAACCATACATTGATACTTCTCTCCTTCTCTCCTTCCCTTCCCCTCTAAAGATAAATAAATAAAATCTTTAAAAAAATCAATGCAAAAGATCAATACAATTAAATACTGGTTCTCTGAAAGGATAAATGAGATTTTTAAAAAAGCCTTTAACCAGACTCATCATGAAAAAAGAGACAGGACCCAAATAAATAAAATCAGAAATTAAAGAAAAGTAATAACAGACACCAAAGAAATACAAAAGATTGTAAGAAAATGTTACGATATGCCAATAAGTTGGACAACCTGGAAGAAAAGGATAAAATCCTAGAAACATACAGTCTTTCAAAATGGAGTCAGGAAGAATTATAAAATATGAACAGACAAATTACAACTAGTGAAATTGAAGTAGTGCCCTGGCAGGTGTGGCTGAGCTGGTTGGAGATTGCCCCATAACCAAAAGGTTGCAGGTTTGATTCCCAGTCAAGAAACATACCGAGATTGAGGGTTCAATCCTCGGTCTGGGCACGGGTGCATGCAACCCGTGGCCTGGATACTTAGGATCCCTAGTCCAAAAGCAAATGATCCCCAGTCCAGGCACCAACCCCTGGTCCAGGCTAGATGCATATGGGAGGCAACCAATTGGTGCTTCTCTCTCACACTGATGTTTCTCTCTTCCCCTTCCTCTCACTCAAAAAAAGAAAGTAATGAAAACAAATGTCTTTGTAGAGCAAAGCTGAAGTTGGTGGTGCTGTCTCACTGGTGAGGTAGCGAAGCCAGGGAGTCCCGTGCCCTGTGCAGCCTGCAGCCCCTGGCCTCCCACCAGCATGGAATACTTCATTGGCATACAGGGCCCCAACTTTGTCCTTGTTGCCTCTGAGCAGTTGGCCACTACCAGTATTGTCCACATGAAGGACGATCATGACAAGGTGTTTAAGATGAGTGAAAAAATCTTACTCCTATGTATTGGAAGTGCTGGAGACACTGTACAGTTTGCAGAATATATTCAGAAAAATGTGCAACTTTATAAGATAAGAAATGGTTATGAATTGTCTCCCACAGAGGCAGCTAATTTCGCTCAGGGGAACCTGGCTGACTGTCTTCAGAGTCGGACCCCATATCATGTCAACTTCCTCCTGGCTGGCTATGATGAGCATGGGTGTCTGTGTTCTACTACATGGACTACCTGGCAGCCTTGGCCAAGGCCTCTTTCACAGTCCATGGCTATAGTGACTTCCTGACTCTCAGTATCCTGGACCAGTACTACACACCAACTATCTCATGTGAGATGACAGTGAAGAGGATATTTGGAGATCTTCTTTCCAGCCCCTTCTTGCCTGTAAGGTGTCTTTTGTGAAATCAGCTGACAGTCTGATGGGAACTGCCCTGTAAGTAGCTAACTGTTTTTCTCTTGCTGCTTTTAAGGCTCTCTGATTATCTTTGAAGTTTGACATTTTAATTTTGATGTATTTTGGAGTGGGCCTCTTTGTATCCATCTTGTTTAGTACTCTTTGTCCTTCCTGGACTTGCATGTCTATTTCCTTCACTAAATTAGCAAAGTTCTCTTTCATTATTTTTTAAAGACAGATTTCCAATTTCTTGTTCTTTCTCTCCTCCTTCTGACACCCCTATGATGCGAATGTTGGAAGACCTGAAGTTGTCCCACAGGCTGCATACACATTCCTCATTTTTAAAAAAAAATTATTTATTCATCTTTAGAAGGGAAGGGAAGGAGAGAAGGAGAGAAATATCAATGTATGGTTGCTTTTGGTGCATCCCCTGCTGGGAAATGGCCCCTGCTGGGAACTGGCCTGCAACCTAGGCATGTGCTCTGACTGGGAATTGAACCGTGATCTTCTCTTTCAAAGGCCCGTGCTCAATCCACTGAGCTACACCAGCCAGGGCTTACATTCCTCATTTTTTTTTTTTGGATTCTTTTTTCATCTTGTTCTGATTGCCTGGGGGTTTTTTTTGTTTGTTTTTTGTTTTGTTTTGGTTTTTTGCTTCTTTATGTTCCGAATCTTCAATTTGATTCTTGGCTTCATCCATTCTACTGTTATTTCCCTATAAATATTTCTTTATTTCAATTAGTGTATCCTTCATTCCTGACTGTATCTTTTTTATGCTGTTGAGGTCCTCAGTAAATTCCTTGAGCATCCTTATAACCAGTGTTTTGAATTCTGCATTTGATAGATTGCTTATCTCCATTTAGTTTAGTTCTTTTTCTGGAGTTTTGACCTGTTCTTTCATTTGGGCCATGTTTTTTTGTCTCCTCATTTTGGCAGCCTCCTTGTGTTTCTTTCTAGGTATTAGGTAGAGCTGCTCTGACTCCTTGTCTTGGTAGCATGGCCTAATGTAGTAGGTGTCCTCTAGGGTCTAGTGGCACATCCTTTCCCATGGACCAAACTGGATACTTTAGATGAGCCCTTCATGTGGGCTGAGTACACCCTCCACTTGTAGTTGAGCCTTGGTTGCTGTTTGCAGATCAATGGGAGGGATTTACCCAGCCCAGTCAGCAGCAAGGATTGGCTGTGACTAATGACCACCACCCTCTGCCCTCTGTGGAAGACCAGCTGTGTAGGGGCAGGGCGGTGGTGCTCTGATGTGCTCTGTAGCTATATACTGGGTGTGCTGGCCATGGGCTTTCCTGGGTGGTGTAGACCAAGGTCAGCCCCTATCTGTGTTTTGCCCAGGGTAACCCTGCCTGAGCTATAAAACAATGTGAGATGGCTGCTCGTTGTGCTCGGCTTGGAGATTCCAGGGTAAAGCCAAGTTGTGAACCTAGGCTGGCATGCTTGTGCTGGGCCTGGGGCCACTTAACTAGAAGCATGGAGGCTGAGGGTTCACTGAGATTGGCTATTGCTTGTTTGAGAGGATTTAGGAAGTTGAGAAGCATGAGCCAAGATCTGTCATTCACATGGAAGATTCTTTGCTAGCTTGGGTGGGCCCAGATGTTAGATAAGATGGAGTCTCAGAAGATATCTAGGGTCGGACAGTTTATCCAGGGTGATCGATGGAGTCTCAGATATGCACCCACCTTCTGGCTTTGTGGCTCTGAGCAGGGATTATTCAGAAAGGGACAATGGCCTTTCAGTCTGGGAAAGAAAGATGTCCCCCAGCTCTCGCCTTGATGCCAAACCATTTACTTCCTTCCTGTATGCCACTGGTGCCTTTTAAGCTCCTATGTGAGTGCTGGAGCTCGGAGGTAGTACGTCTGAGTAGGTCCATGTGGGGGTTCTTTAAGAGGAATTGCTTGAGGCTCCAGCAGGTTCTTCCCCCAACTGAATTCCCCCTAATTTTTGCAGCCAGGAGTTATGGGGACTTATCTTCCTGGCACTGAAACCCTGGGCTGGGGGCCTGGGACTCCTTGCTCCTCGGATATCCCCCCTGAATTTTTACACACCACACGCAGGCCTGGGACCAGCCCATTCCATGTCTCTGCCCCTCCTAACAATCTGGATGGATGTGATTTCTTTAAGTCCATAGTTGTCAGACTTCCATTCAATGTGATTTCTGATGGTTCTGAGTGATGGTTGTTCTATAATTTAGTTGTGATTTTGATGTGGTTGTCCATGGAAGTGAGTTGTGTTTACCTATGCTGCCATCTTGAATGTTAGCCTAAATTACTTTTGAAAGGGAGCTTTCTTTCCAGTACTTTAAGATTTGTAAGACATATCATGGAAATTTACTACTGTGGAAAATGAATAGTGTTTAAATCACATAGGGAAAGGGGAAGGGCCTGCGGTTTTTCCTTTTGATTAATTGCTCTAAGATTTTCTTCAGGTGGCTGTGGGGGTATCATATTTTCTTTAGATTGTTAGGCACTGAATCTCCTTCAGGAAAACTTTGATGCCATATTAATTCTGCCATTTTGCTAGCACTGATTTGGCTCTTAGATTCACCACTCCATTAGAACTATTAACTCCATTCATGTTAATTTTTGTTACAAATCTTACAAAGAGGAGTGCTTCTGGGTATTTAGGTCCACAATCTATTTTAAGGCTATATATTACATTTTCATAAATTGTTCTTGGAGGCCCAATTATTATCCTTGTCCATCTTTTTTTACACTGTTCTAACAAGTATTTATTGTTAGTTCAGCCATGATTTAGGATCCTAGGATAGGATATAGCCAGGTCCCCTTTCACCTCCCTGGGAGAAGGATGGAAGACAGAGGACAGGTGGGAAGCAGCCAGTTCAGATCTTCCCAGGAAATGTGCCTTCTGTCCGGTGGTCATCCTAGGCCAACACCCAGGATATGGGGCAAATGAACTTACACACACGCCGGTACCATTCACACATGGAAATATCACCCCCTTTAGCAGCCATTGCCTTCTCACAGTGGTAAAAGTCCAGGTAGTTCTGCCAGTGGTTTCTGGTCAGGTTCTGGTTGGTGAAATGGCTATCAAAAGGGAGAGTCTTGCAGTTCTTGATTTTGGTTTTGATGTCTTCTGCCATGTTGCTGACTCCTAAAGACGCCCCTGAAGCCACTCACAGCTCATCGTGACCCTCAGCCATCCTTGTCCATCTTGCAAGTGTCATGTCTTCATCATCTTTTAGACCCCCACTAACTGTGCCACCTATTACTCCTTACTGGTATTTCTTCCCACAGTTGGAAATTGCAAGGTACTTTTACCCACAAACCTGTGATGGCTGCTATCTTATGTCACTGTTGCTAGAATCCTGACCACCTGAAGAGCTT
This sequence comes from Sturnira hondurensis, assembly GCF_014824575.4. Taxonomy (NCBI): domain Eukaryota; kingdom Metazoa; phylum Chordata; class Mammalia; order Chiroptera; family Phyllostomidae; genus Sturnira; species Sturnira hondurensis. The sequence continues at coordinate 188,252 of NW_028089591.1, forward strand.
TCTGAAACGACTAATTCTTTTTTTTTCAATTTTTTTATTTAATTATTTTTCAAGTACTGTTTTCTGTCTATTATTCCCATCCCATCCCACCCCCCATCCTCCCCCCTCCCTCCCATTTCCACCCTTCTCAGTTGTTGTCCATGTATCCTTTATATAGGTTCCTCTAAATCCCTCCCTTATTTCCCCTGAAATTCCCTCCCCTCTCCCCTCTGGTCACTGTCAGCCTATTCTCTATTTCAGTGTCTTTGGTTATATCTTGCTTGCTTGTTTGTTTTGCTGTTTAGCTTCCTGTTAAAGGTGAGATCATATGGTATTTGTCCTTCAACAGCTGGCTTATTTCACTCAGCATAATGCTTTCCAGTTCCATCCATGATGTTGCAAAAGGTAGGAGCTCCTTCTTTCTTTCTGCAGCATAAAATTCCATTGTGTATATGTACCACAGTTTTTTGATCCATTCATTTACTAACAGGAACCTAGGTTGCTTCCAACTCTTGGCTATTGTAAATTGTGCTGCTATGAACATTGGGGTGCATAGGTTCTTTGGGATTGGTGTTTTAGGGTTCTTAGGATACAATCCTAGCAGTGGAATTGCTGGGTCAAAAGGCAGGTCCAATTTTAGTTTTCTGAGAAAATTCCATACTGTTTTCCATAATGGTTGTACCAGTCTGCAATCCCACCAACAGTGGACCAGAGTCCCCTTTTCCCCACACCCTCTCCAACATTTGTTGTTTATTGCTTTGTTTATGATAGCCATTCTCACCAGTGTAAAGTGGTATCTCATTGTGGTTTTAATTTGCATCTCTCTGATAGCAAGCGATATTGAGCATCTCTTCATGTGTCTCTGGATGTTCTGTATATCCTCCTTGGAGAAGTGTCTGTTCAAGTCCTTTCTCCATTTTTTAATTGGGTTAGTTGTCTTCTTAGAGTGAAGTCGTGTGAGATCTTTGTATATTTTGGAGATTAAACCTTTGTCTGAGGTATCATTGGCAAATATGTTTTCCCATCCAAACATCTTTTTATTTTAATGCTGTTTTCTTTAGCTGCGCAGAAGCTTTTAATTTTGATGAGATCCCATTTGTTTATTCTTTCCTTTATAGTCCTTGCTGTAGGGGACATATCAGTAAAAATGTTGCTGCGTGAAATATCTGAGATTTTCCTGCCAATGTTCTCCTCTAGGACTTTAATGGTGTCATGGCTTATATTCAAGTCTTTTATCCATCTTGAATTTATTTTGGTATATGATGTAAGTTGGTGCTCGAGTTTCATTTTTTTGCAGGTAGCTGTCCAGTTCTCCCAACACCATTTGTGGAAGAGGCTATGTTTACCCCATTTTATGTTACTGCCCCCTTTGTCAAATATTAATTGACTATAGAGAGTTGGGTTTATTTCTGGGTTCTCTGTTCTGTTCCATTGTTCTATGTGCCCGTTTTTATGCCAGTACGAGGCTGTTTTGATTACAGTGGCCTTGTAGTACAATTTGATATCAGGTATTGTGATCCCTCCTACTTTGTTCTTCTTTCTTAACATTGCAGCTGCTATTCGGGGTCTTTTATGGTTCCATATAAATTTTTGAAGTGTTTGTTCTATGTCTGTGAAATATGCCATTGGTACTTTAATAGGTATTGCATTGAATCTGTAAATTGCTTTGGGTAGTATGGACATTTTGATGATGTTAATTCTTCCAATCCATGAACAAGGTATACGTCTCCATTTGTTTGTGTCTTCCTTGATTTCTGTCTTCAGTGTGAAATGACTAATTCTTGAACACTCCTTGCTCTACAAATTGAGTCAGTAAATCCTGGCTATGTTTTGGAAAATGTGAAGCTCCCTCATACTCCCCAGCTGATTCTGGTGTAATCAGGTTTGAAAACCACTTCCAAAGGCAAAAGAACCATCAAAAGAATTTTTAGTAAGGTAGTGAAATGATCAGAGTTGGATTTTAGAAAAATTACTCTGGTATAGTAATGTTGAGAATGGGGTGGGCAGAGGGTGGGGGATGCTGAGATGTCTTAGGAGGAGATTGCAGGAAATAAGGAAGTTCCCAGCACAGCCAGTAGCAATGTGAATGGAGTGAAAGAATTGTGAAGAGAGGGTATTTGTGAATGAAAGAAGGAGGAAGCTGGGGGATGAATGATGGCTTCCTGTCTAAGACAAATCCACTTAAAAACTCTTTCCTGAAGCCTTATCAAATTTGCATTCACACCCTATGAAATACACCTATCTGCAAAGGAGAGTGAAAAGTGTATTCTTTTATCTGGACACATTACCATCCAGAATAAATTAGGGTTCTATAAGGAAGGAAAGTAGGATGATTTTGGGTGGACAACTAACTGTCTTTGCCACCACAATATTCATGGATTAGAAAACTCAGTATCATAAATATATTTTCCCCAAACAAATCTAAATATAGATCCTGTGCAATTCCAATAAAAATTGCAACAGAGGCTTTAATGGAATTTGACAAACAAATTCTAAAATTCCTATGGAAGAACAAACAGGCAAGAATAGCAATGACAGTTTTGAGGAGGAGGGACAAGGTGTGGAGACTTGTCTTTCTAGATGTGTTATAAAGGCTGTACTGATTTAGACAATATGATGTGGTCCACATATAGACAAAGAGGCCAATGAAACAGAAAGTAATGATTGAAATAGATCCTCATGTTTCCATACAGAAAATTGATATATGACCAAGGTAGCATTACAAATTATTGAGGAAAGAACAAATGGGCCAGTCAAGAAATGCTGCTGTGTCTACCTGGACTATGTTGGGGAAGGGGAGATATTTCTCCACTCAATACCCTTTAAAATCAACTCTAGATTGATTAGAGATATAAACATAAAAGGCAAAACTTTTAAATTAAAAAAATATATAGTAGAGTAGACAAAGATTTAATTAGAGTAGACAAAGATTTCTAATAGTTTTCATGCTTTTTGCTCTCATGTCCCTAAAAATTTTTTGAAAGATTATAAGTCCTCTTGCACATGTTTAATGTGACTAAGAATGTTTCCATTATAAGTTAAAATAATTATAAAGGATGTAATTTCCAATCTTTTGTAAATATTGGTTTAAAAGTCAAACCCATTTTTATTGTTATTTTCCATAATTACTTTAAATGAAATATAAATACATAGTAATTTGATATCCACTGTCCATTTGAAAATTAAAGAAATAAGCTCTTCTCTAACAGCCATAAAATGTATATATATTTGACTTTAATTCATTATCTCCATTTCACTTCCCCATAAAATTGTATCTTAATGTGATATAATTTTATGCTTAAAAAGTCTTTTATTGGTCACCCTGTACACATAATAGCTAAAAGCTATTAATTTTTTTTCTGGATTGAGTTATTGTAATCATTATTATTGGTATAAAACTGCACAAAACATAAATATGTTATACCTTTTGATAAATAAATAGAAAATAAAAGTCAAATTTTATTAGTAATGCAACCTTGAATGAGTTGGATTATTTTTCCCTCCCATGTATGTATGGATGAATACTACTTGTTGCTAGAATACAAGTTCAGTTTCAATTTTATTTCTTTTTTATTTTTATAGATATACACACTGAGAAACTTCTTCAAACATATAGGAATATAGGAATATGCTTTAGCCAGCATGGCTCAGTTGGTTGGAGCATTGTCCCATATGCCAAAAGTTTGGGGTTCAATTCCTGGTCAGGGACCATGCCTAAGTTGCAGGTTTTATGCCTGATTAGGGTGTGTATGGGAGGCAACCTTTCACATCAATGTTTCTCTCTTTCTCTCTTCCTTTCTCTCTCTCTAAAATCAATAAACATAGTTTAAAAATTGAAAAAAGAATATGAGAATATAAATAGCTTTTTGCATTTTATTTATTTAAAATAGCATTCTAATGGAATGAAATCCAATTATTTGAACTCTGAGTTGTTTGCCAAAAACCACATAGTGATACATCAGAAATGTCTTTTTATGATCTATTGTCACATTATCTGATTATATTTTCCTTCAAATATGTTGAAAGCAAAATATTGGAAACCACCTGACTTGCAAAAGGATTTGTTACTTATGCACTAAGAGTCATTCACTCTTTTGATTTCTTGGAACTATGCCAAAATGTCTATTTAGATAACTAGTAACTATACCAGTTTACTTTTTCACTTGGGGGTAACTTATTCAACCTGATATAGTCAGAAAGGGTTGGAAAAATTTTAAAAAATGTTAATTTGAATGAATTTTCATCAACATAGTATTTTAAATTAAAAGCTTCTATTTTATCTTGTGCTGTAAATATATTTTCATCAAAACTTTTTAGAGCTACTGATTTATTCAAGTTATGGAAAATGCCCACCATATAATCTAACTGGCAGAGTCAGCCCTACTGTGTTTTAAAAAGTGTGACTTTTTAAAATTAAAATAAAATGTGTTAATGCATTCCTTATAATAAGTATCTCATTTCTGAATTCTAATTCTAAGATAGATGAGTCAGAGAATCTTGCCATGAATTTATTGCCTAGATGAAATCAGGCACTACTCCTTCAGTATTTCTTACCAAGGCTTTCATTGCTTTGTTCTCTCAGGAGCAGAGAAAGATGCAAGAGTTTGATTAGTGGAGGCTTCCTCAACATCAGTATTTTTTGTATCTCCCCTCAGCCTGTCATTTAAAAAAAAAAACTTAAACAAATGGAGAAGTTAAAAGAATTGTACACACATATCCATATCCTTGGCACCTAGGTTTTGCATTGAACATTTTGCTATGTTTACTTTATTACCTATCTCCCATCTATCCATTTCCCTATCCATCCATTAACCCATGTTATATTTTTATACATTTCAAAGGAAGTTTCAGACATTTACTCCTAAAGTACTTCAACATGCATACTATTTGCCTTTATTTTCTTGAGTTAGTCAATCTTCATTCCCACCCCAGAAGGAACCAGTGTTCCAATTTTTTTCACTGTAAATTCAGATTCTCTGTTTTATCATTTCATACCGATACGGTATGTACACTTTCAACAGCAATATTTTTTTAAAAATTTTAATTTAATTATTTTTCAAGTACAGTTTTCTGTCTATTATTCCCATCCCATCCCACCCCCATTCTCCCCCCCCCCATTTCCACCCTTCTCAGTTGTTGTCCATGTATCCTTTATATAGGTTCCTCTAAATCCCTCCCCTAGTTCCCCTGAAATTCCCTTCCCTCTCCCCTCTGGTCACTGTCAGCCTATTCTCTATTTCAGTGTCTTTGGTTATGTCCTGCTTGCTTGTTTGTTTTGTTGTTTAGCTTCCTGTTAAAGGTGAGATCATAGGGTATTTGTCCTTCAACAGCTGGCTTATTTCACCCAGATTAATGCTTTCCAGTTCCATCCATGATGTTGCAAAAGGTAGGAGCTCCTTCTT